>NW_009926124.1:136842-137221 GCF_000696875.1 Nestor notabilis | reverse complement strand
GCTGGTAATAGCACAGGAGGCCAATCTTTCGTGGAAGGTCTTGCAAATACTGAGAGTATAGAAACGAGGGAGCTGGCTCAGAGTTGGGATTCTCCATCCTCACTGTGTCAGTGTTAAAATTTTTCAGGTTCTGGAGATCTGTGTTGGTTGCAGGTTCATCCAGGTTCTTCCTCACAGCAGCTTCCAGTGTCTGAAGGGGGCTACAAGGATGCTGGAGAGGGACCTTCATCAGGTGCTGGAGCGACAGGACAAGGGGTGATGGGTTCAAAGTGAAACAGGGGAAGTTCAGGTTGGAGATAAGGCAGAAGCTCTTCCCTGTGAGGGTGCTGAGGCGCTGGCACAGGGTGCCCAGAGAAGCTGTGGCTGGCCCCACCCCAGG
>NW_009926124.1:93615-136817 GCF_000696875.1 Nestor notabilis | reverse complement strand
TGCTCTAGTGGAAGGTGTCCCTGCCCGGGGCAGGGGTTGGAGCTGGAGGAGCTTTAAGGTCCCTTCCAACCCAAATCAGTCTGGGATTCTAGGATGCCCTGCTGAGTCACATGCAGTCCTGTCTACCTCATTCCTAACCATGCTATATGTTTGGCCTGACATCTTGCAGTGATGATAGCAGGAGCTTGGGGAGCAGATCTACCCTGCGCCCTTTGTCTTGATAAGTTTTCTCTTTCTGCCAGTCCTACTGCATAGCAAGCATTTAGGGAGCAGTATTTGGACAGTGGCATTATTGCTTGAGCTATTGCCATCCATTTTTGATGTTAAAAAGTTTGACTTGCATCCTAAAGACAAGGGGAAATCAGGTAATATATGTTAGATTAGGTAATGTATGTAACTTGGCTAATGTCAAGGAGGACCATTGGAAGGGACACAGTGTGTCCACAGTACATCAAATATGTGTTAAAATACATTTTACAGGATCTTTATCTCCAGTTTCCACAATGGATTATTATCATTTCTTTTTCCTTTTGCTAATGTATAGTATGAGCCCAAACCCTAACTGATATTAAATGGTACAGCTCCCGTAAATGCAGTGGAGCAACTGAGCTCTTTGACTTGGTTATTTTGGAAGATAAAGCAGTAGAATTAATTGAAAAACAAGAAAAGGAGAGAATGAGAGGAAGGAAAGGGCTTTTCTTGGGATCTTTTAAGTAGATTCAGTGGCAGCAGTGAAATTCTTTGATTTCAGCACTAACTACTTCTACTGAATGCTCATCTGAGGTGCCTCCAAATGAGTGCAGTGTAATCAACAACATATTGATGCCAAAGTTAGGCTGATGTGTCATATCTTGTTAGGTGTTGGAACTGCTTGTTCTGTCCATCTTGTTGACCTCAGTTCCATGGTTGTGTTTGGTATCTGGCAAATGTTTTGGCACAATCAGCTTGAAATGTTGTAGTGATTCTCATGTGGAAATTTCTACTGTTGATCCCTTCCCTGAAAATTATCTGTTGTAACAGGAACCAAACCAATCCCACTCTTAAACTATTCCTGATCTTATTGCAATAACAGTTTTCTTCCAATACAATGTTTGCTATGGAAAATGATTAACTTGCCAATTCCAGAGCTCCAGGATTTCTGAGCGGTTTGAATTCCAGCCTAGTGTCCATCCTTATTTACACTGAACCAGAGAAGTGATTAAGGAATTGCAAATAGTGAATAGTGTATGTTCTCTGGGACTCATTAAAACATAGGACCAAGGTCCTCTTGTTATTTACCTCGTCTCCAAAACTGACAATGCTTTCAGTGCAATCTGATGACAGCATTGCCAGCAATGTTGAGCATTCTGTCATCCCAAATGAATAGAAACCTCAACTTTTGTTAGTTTCCATCTAGCAAAAATTAGGTCCATGTCCTAAACGAAAGTCCATACTTGATGCACCTTTCTTTTTCTGCCCTTCATCTCCGCTGCTCTGCCTGTTGCATGTTAATATTGCCAAGACACATGGAATAGTTTGCAATCAGTCCACAATTTTCCAAGTCTTGTCAGACTTTTTGCTCATCAGTATTCATGTAGGTGTAGTGGCACCTGCAACGTTTGAATTACCATGTCGATAAGTCAGTGACAGAAATGGGCTCTCACTGAATCTGGTACAAAATTGATAAGCCCTTGCAGGGAAGAATTGGATAAAAGGGAGACACCTGCTAATACACACTTGTTTTGAACTGGGCAGATATAAAACATGTCTCCTTGACAGCCTCATTCCTGAGGCATCATTCAGAGGCTGTTTACATCAGGAAATGGAACCTTTGGGTGTCTAGTTATGGACTCAGTTGTTGAGCTACCACCCTCATGAGGTTTGGCCTCTGCCAAGAGGCTTTTTGGCACTTAGGGACTTCTGAGTGCAGGCAAGGACATTGCTGGGTATGTGTGAAGATAGCTTGGATTTCCCCTTAGGAAACAGATTTTCCTATTTAAACTCCTGGTTTAAATAAATGAAGAGTCTCAGCAATCCTAAGCAACCTGATAAACTGAGTTCATTAGAACACATGGAAATGCAGAGCCTTTCTGTTACTTCAGATTCATACTACTGAGTCTTAGAGTTATAACTGCATCAGTTAAAACCCTTGTGACCCAGACAAGTTGTTTAAAGGCATAAAATGTATGTAGCTTAGAGCTAAACCAATAGCTATTTGCAACAGGGATTCTTTTTTTCATTGTTGTGAGTGGTTAAAACTAAGAAAGATCAGTACTAATTGTAGAAAAGGTTTAATATTTAATGCCCTAGTGTCTTCCAGGTCACGATGATGGTGCAAATACTGTTTTCCTGTTGCATCCCAGATATAATGGGCTATGCACAAAAAAACTTATATATACTTATTATTGCAGGTATACTTATTATTGCTAATTATATACTTTGCATTTAATAAAAGGGTCCTGTCTCTTGTCAGAGGTTTAATGAAATGTTAATTTTTGCTGCCAATCAACTTGAAACCTAATAGCAGCAGCTCACTAACAAATCCTTTGTGTTCACCCTTTGCTGTTCTGGAAGGTTTCCAGGTTCTTCCTAGGACAATTCATCTCTCTTGCAGACTACAGGAAAGTAGCAGCTCAGCAGAACACGTATAAATCCATCACATTCTGAACAGTGTGTAACCAATTAAATACTTACCCAAGTTGTATTTTAGCCTTAGAAATGTATTTTATCATGGCAGGTTTTCTTCTACCCAGCCCTGCAAAGGTTACTCTCTACTCTGGAATTTTCTCCTGATAAATAAAGATGATGGAATGCTCTGTCAAATGTAATAAACTCCCCTACCTAAATTCTGCCTCTCACAAGTCACGTCGTCTTTCTGAACACTACTTAAGAGTTCTTGTGGTCCCCAAAATCTTCTGAGAGCTTTGGAAACACTGATGTGAAGTGTGTGTGTTTCAGCAAGCTGCAGTATCTCTTCAATGCTTCAATACTGAATAAAAACCCTTATGATATAGTGAACAAAAAGTGCTTGCTTAAAAGCAGAGTGACTCTGTTCATGCATTTCTAATTCAGGCCTGTTGCCTTTGAGTTAATACTTGTTTTCAGGATCCATTGAAACCACTGACATAGAGTCAATGTTATTTGGGGAGGAAAGGTTGGGAAGGAAAAGAATCGTTGGGTTCTTTTGATTTCTTTCCTCCCCAGCTTGGGGGTGTTGCATTTCTGCAGATTGCTGAAGCAGCTTAGGCATGTTTTCTTGACTAAACATTTTGTAAGAATATGTAAGTGAGGGGTTTCTGCATGTTTGTGTATCAAACTAGAAGCATCAGCACAATGATTCTTCATCTTTCACAAGCTGTGTGGTTCAGGGTTTCCTAAAGATCTTGTATTCAGATACTCTGTAGATACTGTGCAGAGCTCAAACTGGTTTAGGATCTCCACAGTCCCTTATTGTATGTGCAAGAAGACCTCACTCCTACATTGTTTTTACACCAAAATAGTGCAAAATGACCCCCTATCCGATTAGTACTTATTTCTCAGTACAGCTGCAGGTTGCAAGAAGAGTTTCCTGCTCAAGGAACTCATTGACAGGGGTGTGACATAATAGTTCACCAATGACAAATATGCAATAGTGAGCAGCTAGGCTGAACCAGGTAAAAAATAGAGCATGTTCTGATGTACATCATGTGAAATAATTGTTGATTGTGAGAGAAAGCCAGATGTGTCTTGGAAATACAGATGCACCACAGGCCTGTGTATTAATGATGTGTGGGCTGATCATCTCAGATATCACTAAATAGCACTTGTCTTGCCATTGGTCTTATCGATCATTCTTTATTCCAACCATGTGCTGCTTCTAACACGTTTTTCATTGATTATCTCACTGCTTTTTCAAATCTGAATGGCTAAATGGAGTTTTCTTGGGGCAAACCCATGTTGCTTTCTATTGACTGACATTTCAGCCCAGCTCTGATGAATGGCTAAAATCAAAACCTTGCCCGTGCAGCTCTTCAGAATGGAACGAACACACAGGATGTTTGAAGGGTGTCTTTCTGACTAAGGTGAGCACTTCTGTAATGGTGAGTTGCAATCTCTTTGCAGTGTTTTACTTGACACCTTTCTTTCTGGATTCGGAATCTCTCTCTGGTTTAGGTGGATTTTGGCTTGTTTGAGTGAGTGCTGAGATTTGCATCCTTCTGGTAGCTTGAAAATACGGAGTGAGCACTTAGGGACTGCCTCATTGCTGAAACCTTTGAGTATGTTTTCCAGGGGTTTTGAAAACATGCCCGTATAGTTTCAAGGAGTCTTGTTTTGAAGTGCTTTGAAACTTGTAGGTGAGAGCTGAGTTTGACCGAGTCCTGCATTTGAAGCATGGTGGACTTTAATTAAAGATGTGGCGTGTTCTCTCCTCCCTTTCCCCACACATCAAGTTTTTGAATCAAGTATTTCTGTTTATTTTAAAACCAGTTATTATTTTAGTGTCTTTCTGGTTTTTCCTGGACCTTTAGTAAATCATTTCACTGAAACAGAATGGCCAGAAGTACAGGTGAGATTTATTGAATCCACTATGGTGTGTGTGTTATCTGTGCCAACCAAGCACACAGAGGTAAAATAAAATCAGGAAGGTGACAATTGAATATATCGAGTAGTTGAAGTAGGTGAATTTAAGGCAAAGAGTAAGGAAAGGGGGCTGAAAACTTAGGGTTTAAAATGGCAGAGTCTTGAAAGGAAAATTGGAGCACTAGAGATGATGATTGAGTGACCTGACATTATTTAACAAAGAGTACCAAGAACTGTAAGAAGTTGAGAAATTGAATTGATGACCTGGAAAATAAACTCAGATTAAGAAATACCCTGGTGATGAGGTTGCCTTGAGCCTGAAGTTGAGTGAAGCTGAGGTGATTCTTGCTTTTTTAAGCTGTCCTTTTTGCTGTAAATGTGTTACGAGACAGGCTTAAGGGTGGATAATGCTGAACTCTCTGATCATAGAATCCCAGCCTGGTTTGTGTCGGAAGGGATCTTAGAGCTCCTCCAGTTCCAGCCCTCTGCCACGGGCAGGGACACCTTCCACTAGAGCAGGTTGCTCCAAGCCCCTGTGTCCAACCTGGCCCTGAGCACTTCCAAGGATCCATCAAGCTGCATTCTGTCTCTGTAGGAGGACACAGGGTGATAAAGGAACATCACAGTGAGTGTTGCTGGTGGTGTGTGTGATTGCAAACAAAAATGGCTTTGTTTGGGGGTTTTGTTTCCTAATTAGCATGTAAATATAAATATTTTGTCTAAGGGGAAAATAGGATTGTGCTATAGAAACCTCAGTGTTAGGAAATGATGTTTATTCAGGCAAAGCTGAAAAATACATGCCAGGCATCTGCTCCAGAATGGATTTCCTGCTGGGAGACTGGTGTCTTCCCTGACATCATATATGGCCTGATCTTCAGCTAGTCTTCTAACACTCATTTGGAAAGAGGGAGTAGGAAGCAGAGTTTTGAGACATCTTTGTGCCTCCCATCATTCAGGGCCATGGAATTGCTGTATGATCTCAGGGTGATGTTGGCTCAGAAGCCAACGGATGCCCATAGCGTCCTTTGTAGCATCAGTCTGTCAACATGTCCTTGGTTTGCTCCTCGCTTCACCTTGGAAGTGGAAATGGTACCAAGAGGTAAGCCCTTACATTAGCTGTCAAGGTAACAGTCTCTGAAAAAAAGAAGTTACTGGGGCCTATTTTTCTGTCATTTGAAGGCTGAGTGTTACAGGCAGATCTTATTGTAAATGAAAAACAACCCCATTATCTGTTATCATCCTCATCCTTTTCATACTGTGTCCCCATCTCATTTTCCCTGCGCTCAAATAATTGGACAAACAAGAATTTGCCCTCTCGGTGTGAGCTTTGAGCTTTTGTCTTGTCCACACTTCACTCTCTCTGGCTGCTTCAGTCATTTCATTTTTCAACTTTGGAGTGTTTGCAGGGGAAAATTGAGGCTTGACTCTCGGGTTCTTTATCATTTCTTCTGGATCTCGCATTGATTCACTGAGTGGCTTTGAGCGTGTCACAGAGGCTGTTTTCAGTAATGCTCCTGTGACCATTGAAACTAGACCAGTCATTCTGCCCCGGGAAGCAATTTAAGATGTAATTAATACTTGAGGGCCACGCTGCTTCAGTGAAGTGAATAGTAAGGTCTGTTAATTTCTGTACGTAAGTGTCCTACATTTGCTACCGATTAAAACACTGGTTTGGTAGTAAGAAAAAAAGCAAGAACAGAAGGAATCCAAAGTGAAACTGATGGCTCAACAGCCTTCTGTATTCCTTGGGTCTCTTTTATAGTTGTAGCATTAGATGCAGATTGGTGGAACCTCAGAAATAGAAATAGGTAATGAGAAACTAGATGTATTTTCTTCCCTCTCACCTAAAAATACATGTGGGTGAGGAGGGTTTTCTGTGGGATGATTAAAAAGTGTTTAAGGTAATAATAGTTAAGGAAAGGCAGGGAAAACAATCCAGGAAGGAAAGGGGTTGTCTGGGTATTTGTGTGGCCTCCGTGCGGAAGCAGTATTTATTACCCATTTCTTCCTTTTAAGTCAATTTGATTTTTAGAACTCGTTTCCAAATCAAAACTGGCTGTTTTCCCCTGTCATGCTCCTTTTGTTCACAACTCCTCTGATCCTGCTAGATGGATTTCACACGGCCTCATTTGCTTCTATGACAGATTTTTAGCTCTTTGGAAATCACACCTTCGCCCATCTCCTTACCTCCAAGGGCAGAGGGATAGTGTGTGGTGTTCCACAAGGAGCCGTGCTCATCGTAGTGAGCACTAAGGCTTTAAAAGGGTTTGATTACAAACTTATACTAGTAATGGATTTTCTAAAACCGGTCCCACTGGGATATCTGTGCCCACACTTTGATTGCTCCATTTTGGAGTTGGTTGTTTCAGTTTTATTTGTGTTTTAATTTCACCATTTCAATGCTGAGCAGGGAATTGACGTGCTATAATCATCTCATTTCTCCTGAATAACATGCTTACCTTGTTCTGACCCAATTTCCGCGTTGCTCTATGAAGCCAGGGTTGAAGGATCAGAAGAAACGTTGCTACCTTTTCCCTTCGGTACTCAGGGCTGTGTCTGCACAGCATTTTCTCCTTGGCTATAAATCAGGATGTGAACGTCCTATAAAGATTACTTTAAAAACAATCTGAAATATGACACGTTTATGGGATCATGACCATATTACTGTGATATGAGAAGGAGTTAGTTCCCTTCATTTTTTTTCCTTGCTCAGTGAGAGTGAGTTCTCCCTTCACTGAAGTATGCTTCGTGATGTATGGAATAAAGGCGGTCGGTAATTTAGTTAGGATGATTTATATGAGCCATACCTATAACTATTTTTCCTCTTGCTCTTATGGTGTGGTGCCAGGAAGGCTGTAAACAAATCATTGACCTTTCTGTGAGTGTGTAACCATTGACCAGAGGGCTCCTCTCAATCGATCCTGTATTTCCTGGCAGTGCAGAGGATGCTTTGAGAGGAGGGCAAGTGCTTCTGTGCTGAGCTCTCTCTGTGTTTGTGGGGACTGTTGACACAGTGTTCATCCTATTGCAGCCCCCTTCGACCATGTACGAGACCCGCGTGTCCTTTTCAAGTGAATTGCTTGAGGTTTAATAAGGGCAAGTCAACATCCAATTCAGAAAGAAAAAGTTTATTGCCTAAAAGAGGTGGTTACTGTCTAATTAATTATACTTTTCCTTTCTTATGTGGCCTTGAAGCACTTTACAAAGTAATGTGCATGTCATAATGGCCAGATTACGTCAAGCAACTCGTCTGTAGTGACCCAGCATAGCAAATCACAGAACAAACCTAGTGTTCTGCCTACAAAATCAGGGACTTGGTCATTCTGTCCATGGCAGGTCAGCCTCATCCAGCAGTAGAGGCTGTTGCCTGGACTGGAGCCGGTCAATGAATGAAAATCTCTTCCGAGAGTGACCTTAAAATGAAAAGGTGGAGTGGTAACAGATACTGAGCCTCTGTTTTCAGAGGGTCTTAAAGCACAGCCTAAACTTAGTGGGGATTTCAAGTGCTCAGGAGTCATAAACGTAAGCCTGCTGTGTCTCAGAGATGCCACACACGCATTTGAGTGCAATATTGGAAGGTATTATTGGGAAGCAGTGCTTTTCTCCCTCTCCCTTCACACTTGCCATCTCCTTAATTAAATCACCCATAAGCCGACCGGATCCACTCAGCCACGGGGAGTTAAACAGGCTATAGCTGGGACGAGATGTCTGCATTTGCCTCATTCTCTCTTATAGTATCACCTTTTACACTGCTCAGGCCTTGAAATTGGGCCATGTACCACTGCAGAGTCATGAACATAGTCCTGAATGTAGTGAAAAATCAAGGACTTTTCATCTTTTAATTGGTTTATGCTTATCCTGTTGCTAAGAAAGGGCATTGAGAAGAATCTTCTAACAATGTACTGTGGACTCCATGCAGCCTATCCACATAGTGTCCACAGCAAATTATGCCCTGTCACTCTGTGTCTCTCTGTAACAGCACTGTGGCTATTCTGAAGGATGAAAAATTCACCCATGATGGCATGCTCAAGGCCATCCAAGAGCCTTGGGTAACATCGTCTAGTGTGAGGCATCCCTGCCCATGGCAGGGGGTTGGAACTGAATGATCTTAAGGTCCTTTCCAACCCAAACCATTCTATGATCACAAGCAATGGCTGATTGTTGTGAGGGGCTACAGAGGGAGATCAAGCTGTTCTCAAAAGGAAGAACAGATGCTTCAGTGTTTGCTGCACCCAGAAAGTTGTCACAGGCAACCCTCTGTTGTCTGTAATAACTGAATCCCCTCTATGAAACAAGTTCTTTTTCTCTTGGCTTGAACTTTCATGTATTATTCTTTCCTCCAACGCTCTGCATTTCCCTTAGTGCCGTGACATCAGTGTGTGTGTTGCCCAATCCTGCTGCTGGTACACAAGGTCTAGATCACAGCGGGCTTATATTTAGCTTGGATTGATTAGCAAAACTCTGTTGAACAATACAGCTATTTATATAGTTCACCATCTTAAAGTGAATAGTACTATCTGCCCCGTGTGATAACCTCATCCATCTAGCTTGTGAAATCTGTGTGTAGCTACCTTTATTCTCCAAGTCAAAAGCCTTTCAAATGCTGTGGGAGGTGTAGACATTACCAGCTCATTGCAAAAGCTTCACTGTAGCTTTGCATGTAATTTCTTGCACATAATTTAATACCTATACATTTTTTTCCATAATGAAAGCCTGTAACATGAGTTATCTACTTTCAGCAATTATTTCTCTCTTTTATTCATAGCCATTCACAGAAGTCTTCCTCCCAGCCCAGTTTCTCCTTCAGTCTTAAAGGTGAACTGCAATTAGGAGTTTGTTCTATCCTACCATATCAGAAAATGAATTATGAAACATATATTCTCTTTCTGATAGTCATTGACCTCTCAAGTTTATGGGATAAATTTTCTCCCACCTTCTTTGTTGTAAGTAATCTGTGTTTAGGATTTGGGGTGAGGAGTAGGGAGGGCAAAGAGACTTGTGAACACCCAAATTCTACTTCTTTGAACTGAGCAAAAGGCTGCAAGCTCCAAGGCTGATTGGGGAGCACTTCTGTGGCATTTAGCTGCTTCTCAGAACCGAATGGGATGCAGGAAGCTTGTAGGAACCAGCTCAGACTTTCTGTACCTCTGAAAATCGTTCAGTTCTGAGAGATGCGTCAATATTATTGGGCAGGATTGACAGACAGCAAGATTGCATGAGCCTTTTTCTATTAATTGATCAGCCTAAATGAATTAACAATTAAAGATATTGATTGAGTATCCTATTGGCAAGGCTGGGCAATCTGGGACCCACAAAACTCCAGTGGGTTTTCAAAGGCATGTGTGATTCTGTGCTATTGTGAGAATCTTGCCTTTTGCACCATAACAGTTCCTCACTCAGCAGTGAAACTCAACATGTGAAAATCTGTCCTTAAAACTGCAAGCTAACTTGTTACTTAACTTTTAGTTACAGTGCTCGCTGGATGATGATGGGTTTTTTTCCCTGGGAGACTGGTTCTGTTGTTTGTCTTGCATCAAGAAACATGCATTAGAAAGAGCAACGAGGGCAAATGCATTGCTGGAATCAGAAAGGCCAAAGCACTGAAGAAATCTCTGCATTGAAATCAGTGGAAGTAAATGTAGTCCTGTCAAGATAATTAGCATGATAAGTAAAAGTGACCTTTATAGCAGGGAACATAATTGCATTGTCATGGCCCGTTATTTGACCTTCTATGAACCATCCTTCAATACTGCTAATGAGTAGTTCACTGTATGCCTGTTGACAGTGCTTGTTGGGAAATAAGCAGCACCTTAGAAACCCAGCAAAATATTAAGTATACAGGATGCTTATTATTTATGAAAGACCCCTGTTAGTGTAGTTCCTCCATGGGTGTAGTAATTGGTGAGAGCTTTACAGGACTTGTTCGCCCTGTGTCACTTGGGGAACCTCAGGGTGCTTCTTCGTAACAACCTATAGCCAGTTATTTTGGTATGCAGCCCTTAGCTTATATCTTTTCCAACATATAGTTAATTAAATTATAATTAAGTGATAATTAAAAGGAATTCAGGGCTAGCTGCACACTGCTGCCTGAAGGATTGGCATTGTCATTTTATTTCTCCTAGCTTGCACGTTAGTGGGTTGTTCATGGACTTTGAATAATGCTGTCATTTACCTCAAGACCTGAATTTTGATGCCATCATTCTCAAATTCATGAAAGAAGCCTCTCACGTGATTCTTTTTTCTTCTGCAGCTTCTTATTCAGAGGTGCTGCTTTATTCAGACCTAAAAGAATCATTCTGATAATCAGGTTCTGCATCACATGAAAAAGGGGCTAGAGAACCTTCCCTCCCAGACATCTGCCTTACACTTACTTAACGTCTCTGAGAGCTCTCAAATGTATTTCAGAAAGGAATAAAGCCTTGATTTAGGACTCCAAGTGACAGAGAATTTCCCATTTTCCTAAATCCACTGCGTAAGTAGTTGAGTGCTTTCAGAAACCATGTGTCTTTTAGCTAAATTTATGTCTTCCAGGCATCAACCTTTGTTTTGCTTAATTTGGGGGGCTCAGCTATTGTGGTAGATCTTTCATTAGCGATTCGACAACCTCAGAAGCTGCAGCTATTTCAGCGCCTCTTCAACTGTAAGAACTTGTTCTCTAACTTCCATGTATTTTGGTGTAGAACGAGCTCTATCTGTGGGTCTGGAAAATATCTTGTTAGGAGCAGCATTTTTTGATATTCCTATAAATACAAAAAATATTTATCTGCATAATTTTGTGTATGCATTTGGAGGCTGGTTTGCTACATCCCTTTGAACACAGCTGTGTTCAACTTCTCCGTAGGCATCATAGTTTCAGTACTTTTGATGATTCTTGTGGCTTTAGTCTGAAGCTAATCAGTCAACAACCAACTTTTGCCAGCTGGCGCCAAGAGATAAATACACAGCTCCCAAATCTTAGGAAAGCTGAGAAAATAAGACCTTACAAATTATGATCAAGTCACCAATTGGTCTCTTAAACAAAGAGATTCAGCTTCTGTTCATAGAAAGATGGCTTCATGATCAGTCTCAGCTCTCCAGTGCAGCTGGTGGTGGCTGCATTGATGTCCAAACTCTGAACAATGAATGTCGGTGTCAAAAGTGTGGGATTAGAAACATCCCTCCTCATTTCCCATTTTAGGTGGCTTATGTTGCATTATGAACTAAGAAGCAAAATAATACTGTCAGCAAAAGCACTTGCCAAATATTGCAGTTATCCTGTAAGACATTAAAATGTAATGGATGTTAGATCTATGTTGCCAGAGCAGTTATGGCTGTTGTAGGTACCAGCCCTCTGTTCTAAAAACCTGCTATATCCAGTTATTGTCAGCAGTTGTCTTCTGTCTTGACTGTGTACCACAAGCACCACTGTTTGTGTGGTCACTTGAAGGTGCAGAGAGGAGGAAATTAGAGGGGTAGTTAAGAGTATGTTGGGCAGAAGCTGCTGAAATTCCTACCCATCTGTTGTGAGGTTGTCTGGGTTTTATCCAGGCAGTTTCATAACTGATTCTTCTGGTTTATTTAATGTGCTTCAAAATCAGTTGATGACCATCCTGTTGCTGAACAGATCTGCACAGGCTTTGTAGGTACAGTTGCAGCCACTGCTTACTGTCACCGTAGAGGTTTACAAGACAAAAACTTGTGTGTAAGATCAGGAGATGCCACTTTGGTCCCTGACTCCACTGCAAGGGCAATGATTCCTTTGTGCTTTATACATGCCCTGGCAGATCACCTCACCTACTGCTTGCCTGTCTTCTCTAGGATCACTAGTAGAATCCAGCTGCTTTAGGTCTTTTCACCTATAGGAAAGCTGAACATCTTTATTCTGTTTCTAGTTATCTACCTCTTGGTGACTGTAGATAGTATTTTGAGACATGGCTAGTAAGTGTGGAGGTAAATCTGTCATTTTGGCTTTGAATTAGTTCCCAACCATGAGCCAGGTTTGTGTCTGTCTTTGTTGAGAGAACCTCTTTGTTTCCCAGCACACTCTCTGAGCAAGCATCCCACCTCTGGCATTGTTCTGATGAACATTTTCAGCATCTTAAAGAAGTGTTTTCTTCCCTTTCCTCTTTTTTCTTCCCCTCTAGCAGTGAGAGTGTGTTTCTCACTTTGAGTTTTCTAGGACATTATATGGCATTAGAGAACTTTACGTTCTTCCAAGTGACCTCCATTGGGAAGAATTTGTTGTGCTCAGTATTTCAGCACTTGCAGAACTTAAGCACTGGAGTACATCGTATAAGGGATACAAAACATGCAAGTTCTCCAAGTCTTTACATGTGTTCTATAGCTGCTTAAAACAGAGGATTTGGAAGGGGATACGTAAGATTGAGATCATCAGTAGAAACTGGGAATATGCCCAATCTGTTGCTCTCTGGGTGCAATGAGACCGTTTTGCATGTACAGAGTTTACGAAGTGTGACTGAAGGATGCCTGCTGAAGTTTTCATCATCCTATACAGTTGAAGCCTTGTGATGGTTCTGGTATGGTGCTAAGCATTTTTGCAGAGCTTAGAAGGCTGTTTTCTGCTCAGGAGGTTGGAATATCCAACTTTCATTGAGCTCAAGGAGACCTGGGATTCTTAAAATCTCCATGGATCTTGGGTAAGGTGATTTGCACAGTGGAGTAGTAAAGGAGCGCTCAATATTAACAACTTATTTACTGTATTCTATGTGTCTCTTGCATTACAAACTATTTATTGACTCCTTTTGATAGACTTTGCATACCAGGCCAATTATATCCTTCTTGTTGAAGCTCCCTGCTCCTGTAGTGTCTACCAGTGATCAGTCCTAAATGGTGTGTCTCAGTAAGTCCACAATCCAAATGCTTACAGCTAATACTAACCCCAAAGTTGTGGTTTTCTAGTCTTACTCATTGACAGCAAGCCTATTCCATCTGAAAGACAGTAACACGGGTGTTGAAAACCTGTCTCTGTTCAATTTAGCATCAGGTGGCCTGGAGAAGTGACTGATTTTGCAGTGGTACCTGGGATTGTGTGGCTGCTGTACAGGGAATTTCCATTTCCTTCCTTTGTATTGAAAATGAAAGCTGGCATTTAAAATGTGTTCTAACAGATTCAACGGTTTTCCCTGGGCAATCAAAGAGATTAATTATTGAGCCTATTTTCAGGAAAGTGGTTTTTAATGGCAATTTATAAGGATGGGAAATGGGTTTGATTTCCTATCTGTAGAGGATGCCAGAAGATAGGTTGCTTCAGGCTTGAATATTCAGTGTAATGAGGCCCTAGGGGATAAATATCAACAGCCTGAGCACCCTTACTTGGAACTAGCAAACACACAGGACATGCCTGTTGAGAAAGAGGCAGTTCTGATTGATGTGAAGTTTTGTGGCTACTCTGCTGACAGAGCAGTAGCAATTGTCTGCACTGATCATATGGAAGTTACTGAGAAACAGGCAGGAAAACTCATTCCTCACACCCAGAGAACTTCAGCTGTGCTTAAATACTGTCTTTCTCGCATCCAGGCTTCTGCCTGTCGCAGTATTGGTGCTATTTGACTGACAAAGTTCCTGTCAAACGTACTGTGACTCTGACAGAGGAGTAGCAAGTAGATCCTCTGCCATCACCAGCACTTCGAGTGGCATTTCCATACTTAAGATAGAAACTAACATGAATGCACAATTGTTTATTTGGGGGGCTTTATGCTTGGATTGGGTTTGATTTGGTTGGGTTTCATCTTCTATTAGGCAATTATTACTTTACAAGGCAAAGAATTAGGACAGGAAAATTGATGTCCATCCCTTTGCAGTAAAGAGCAAGCCAGCACATGTGTCTAGAGGAGAATAACGTGGGCTGACAGCAACATTTGAACTGGTGTCCTTGGAGAAGAAGACTCTCCTGTGCAGGAGGATGCTCAGTCTGGAGTCTGAACTGACAATTCCTGCTCTGTATTACAGGATAAAATGTTATTGAGGAGGTATAAGCCAGATGGTTTATCTGAACCACTGACATTAGCAGCCTGCAACTAGATAAATAGTTTAAATTGCCTGGTGAAAGAAGCTCTGGAATCTTCCCACAGTTGGCATTAACCTTGAGGGAGGAGAGGCTGGATTCTGGCAGCAGTTACTAGCTTGGGAGTTGCTGAAAGTCACATCCCCTTCGACTGAAACAAGGAGTCTGTCTTGGTCTTAGATCTTTTAGCCCAGCAGGCCTCATAGAAGACAATTAATGCAATAATCACATTACTGACTCCTCCTTTAGTCTGATACTTTTCTAGTGACATAAAATTCCTACCATGGTTTTGTTTCCTTTTCCTTTTCTATGCCTTTTCTTTTTGGATTACATATTTCCCCTGTTTCTTGGCTGTACTGATGAGCCTGCATTGCTGAAGTGAGTTGTGAATCCCATAAGAACACAACCCAGTGCAGTCTGAGTGGTTCACGAGGCAGCGAAAGGAAATAAAATGTTAAACCCAAGAAGGAAACAAATAATATCTCAAATGTCAAGAGGAACTTACTCATCCAAAAAGAGGGAGGTAACAGGGAGGCAAAACTGAAGACTAGTCTCGGCAGAATTAGAAGTCTCTCTGATTCCAGTTATGTGCTTATCATTAGCATGAAGAAGACCTGAATTTGAATGTTAGGGTTTCTAATAATTCCAATCCTCCTTCCAGTTGCAATGTGAGACTCTGCAGTATTGGATACACTGAATTAGCAGCTCTGGGATGAACTGCAGCTATGGATAAAAATCAAACCCAAACAAACCTTGGAGGTCTCTTGGCTGCATCCTGTTATTAAAATGATTTAGGAGCCGGGATGACACTGGAAGCCCAGGAGATGCAGGTTTGTTGACACAAAAAAAAGGCACAAAGGTAACATATCCCCAGCAAACTTTGCTTTTGAGGTCTGTGAGGGAAAACATTTTGTGTCAGCACTTGGCACCCTCCTTCACACCAAGGGCTTTTACACCTTCAGTGTTTCATCCCAGCACAAGACTTGCTGTCGTTACTGGTACTAGAGACATTTGAGGATTCTGTAATAACTTGGGGAGCTGAATTTATGGCATCCTGAAGCCAGTATTCTGTAGAACAAAATCCCCTGCTAACAACATTCTTATTTGGTTGTTTTTTGATAGAGCAGCTCGGTTTTGAAATGGTCTTTTTCTACTGGCACCTGCAGGTTTTGTGTTTCTCTCTTCCTCCAGACAAACTGTGCAACACTTATAGCAACAGGTTTTCCTTTGTCATTAGACTTACATGACTGAAAGCAAACCAGGCTTTTGTTCTTCAGGGATACCACTATTTCTGAAGATCAGGTTGAGAGAAAAGGGGTGGAAATACCCCCTGTGACAAAAGTATTAAGGAGTTCAATTTATTAAGTTAATCAAAATACTGCTAAAGGAAAGTTGATCACAGCCTTTCCCCACTGGGAGACGTTATGTGATTATAAAGGGCTGCTTATTCTGAGCGATAATGAAATAGCAGTTTCTGGTAGCTGGAAGTTGTGTAGGAAGAAGTCCCATGTCGTGCCAGAAATCAGGTGCAAACTCTTACAAGTGAGTAAGTATCTGGAGAAGTTACTACAGTTGTGGTTTAGCCATCACTTGAAAGATGCAACGACAACCAATGCCGAGGCTGTAGCCAGCTTGTTTGGCAAATAGCTTCATGTGACAACCAGAGCAGAAGGAACCAAGAGATCTGGGTGCTGTTTCTGCATCTGCCACTAACCTAAGTGACCTTCTGCCTTCACATCACTCCTCTGCCTCAGTTTCTCCATTTAAACTGGCAGGAGAGGTACTTGCCTCTGTTTGTTATGTTCTGTTGATGTAAAGTCATACACGCAAGGCTGCTGTTGTGTCTATCTAGGATCATTGACTTGTGTGCATCCTTTCAAGCTCTGTTTATGAGTTTTCATAGAGAAGTTCTGCTACCACGTTTCCTCCTGGACTTATCAAGGATGCCTCATTAACATGGATATGAGCTCTCACTGTTGCTGAGTTTCACTCTGTACATTGCCACCGTGACCCACTTTGCTTTCTTGGGTAAAAGCTGCCGACAAAGCAGCACCATTTTCATTCTCTCCACTCCCACATATTCTCCTTTCAAAACACTTTATTCCTTTCGATGAATTCTTGTGATTGTTGCCATAAGTTACTGATCTGCTTAAAAAAACCCCACGTTTAAAAGGCCTTTGATTGAGATTTCAGAAGAATGAATGTAATGAGAAAGAAGCTATAAACCAGAAGTTAATGGGTGGAGACACACAACCACAGGTCTCTGCAGGTTCTGAAACATTAACTAACATAGAGATAGAGGCATACTGTTGCTGTTTGCTATGTTAGAGCTGCTGTTCTACTTGGTTTCACTTGGGAACCAGCCGTCAACAGAAACCCAGACCATCATTACGGTCCTTTGCATGGGATAATGATCTTCTTACCATGAGGAATGAAACTGGTTGCCACACAGATGCTGATGCTCAGTGCAGAGATAACGTGACACATCGCAGGGGAAAGCCCAGCCCCTACGGGGTGTTGGAGGCCTTGTGTTGGAGCAGGCTGCTGAACTAGGGCACCATGAGGAGATTCCATCTGCAGGACTCCTGCATGGAAACAGCTTGTACAAGTCTGTTGTCTTGTTTAGGTTGACCCTAAACTCGGGATAATCTGTGTTGACTTATGGGTACGGAGTTATTCTGTGTGTTTATAATGTTAATTGCAGGTGGTTGGTCTTGTGGCTAAGTCAACTGAATCTGAACATCAGAGTCCATTTCTGATACCTACCACAGATTTTGTAGCCTTGATAAATGTATCAGAACCTCTTTATCATAGAAACACAGACTGGTTTGGGATGGAAGAGACCTTAAAGTTCATCCAGTTCAGCCCCCTGCCACGGGCAGGGACACCTTCCACTAGAGCAGGTTGCTCCAAGCCCCTGTGTCCAACCTGGCCTTGAACACTGCCAGGGATGGGGCAACCAAATCTCAGTGTCTGTTTCACTGATTTTGGAGATAAACAGCTCTTCTCTTCCCTAGCTCTCTGCCTTGTTTGTATTTCTTTTTAATACCCTGTTGGCGACTGGGATTTCCCTGTTATCAGTTCATTTTATTTTCCTGAGAATGGTCCAGAGTCTGCAAAACTTTGCAGTTAGGGTTTTACTTGGCTTCGAGTCAAGAACCATAGACTGATTTTACATGCAAAGATTCTAGTTAGGCAGGAGGTGATAAAGCAGATTGGAGTTTGGCAAAGATTCTGGGGCTGCTAAATGCCATCGGATCTCTTAATGATCCCAAGTGCTCAGTCGGGTAGTTTTGCACCCCATCCAAAAGGAAATGGCAGGAGGGTTGTGTGTGCAGATTGGAGGACATCTGCTACAAACTATTGGGATGCGTTTTCTCAAGAGTCAGTGAAAACCTTACTGCTACCTAAATGCTCAAACATACACGTTCCAGTCCCAAGCCTTCTGCACATGTGGATGTCTCTTGCTCTTGCTAAAGTAGTTCCTTCAAGCTTGCAGTTTGCAGCCCATGTCCACTTGACTATTTAGCTGTTTGGGAGGCAGATGAGGAGCTGGTACCTCTTTGTCTATTAACCTGTTCTCTTCCAAAGCCGCAAGCCCCATTTTCTTCCTGGTTTACAACTTGCTCATGGTTAGAAATACTTGTGTTCTGCAGACATGACCTGGTTCTCCATCTGCCATTAGTAAGAACTTAGAGTTTCCAGCTTTTGGCTGCACATGTTGAACAATGACAAGGAATTAATCACTGCTACAGGAAGGAGGCAGCTGACACAATTAGCTGGTTAGGGAACATTTTCTCAGAGGTTCATTTAGATTTCACCTCTGCATCCCACACTCAGGTTTGCTTCTCGGCTGGTGGAAGTGAATTCACTTCTGCTCATCTAAGGGACCTCTCAGTGCTTAGTTCTGGTGAGCATCCAGCCCTCGTTTACTGTCTGTCCATTGAAATGCAGTCAGCATCCCAGCTAGATTCTTCTATCAGTTGCATCCCAATGTTTTTCCCTGCCTTATAGTAGGAAGAGCTCTGTTGGACTTCACAGAGTATCACCAAAGGGGAAGAATAGGATTGTTAAATGAATTTGCACTCTCAATCCACTGTGAATTTAAGTTGACCTAGTTTGGGTTAAATTATATTGGAATCCTGTGTAGACCCCTTAATTCATAATTAAGTAGTCTTAATTTGCTTCTGTAATTCATAGAATCCCAGAACGGTTTGGGTTGGAAGGGACCTTAAAGATCCCCTAGATCAAACCCCATCTATGAGCAGGGACACCTTCCACTAGACCAGCTCAATCATTTTTGACTTTCAAATGTTTTCATGCTGGTTGTAGTTGCAGTACTTTCTGTGCTTGCACAAGCACACCCCTACCCTTTAGCCTCAAAGCCCAGCTCCATCAGAGGTGAGGACTTATTTGTATTCCCAGAGTTTATAGAGCATTTAAACAAGCTTCTTCTGCCTGCCTGAATCTTGTGACTAGGAGGAAACTGGGGCAGGAGGCTCCCCCTTCATAACATCTCTGCTGTTGGTGATGGAGTGATATTAACTACAAACCACCAACTTGATTTCCCACCACTTTGATAAGGTTGTGCACTCGTTTTGCACAAGTATATAACATCTCTACCTGAGGTGAAAAGCAGGGAAATCAGATGTGTGGCACACCTGAAAGCTCACTCCTCCTTAATCCTCTAACCCAATTTGCTGCTGCTTTTAATGTAACCTCTGCGTTGACAGCTATGGGAGAAAGACTGAATAGTAAAGGGAAAAAACCTCAGTTCTGGGGGTGATGCTTTTCTAGCATTGAAAACTCAATAGAAAAGCAAAGGATGAAGAAGATTTCTTTAATGTAGGAGAGACTTTCCAACAGAGTGATAAATAGGTCTCACTTCTCCCATTCTCTGCTACAAATCAGAACAGACTTCCCCGGAGCTAATGATGTACTAGCAATATACCAGTATGAAAGGGGGATTTTGGCACTTGTTTTTTGCTGTTCTTTAATTCATGCAAATGTTTTAGGCCCTGGCAGGTTTTAACCCTCTCAGTTCAACTGTATTTGAGGTGTCTCATGGCACATTTGTGTGTGAAACCTGTACACAGGAGAACTTTCTGGGATCACAGACCTCTCTTTGAAATACCAAGGGCAAAGTCTTGAACCGGCTTTAAAGGGTGCCGGTCCTTTGGTTTGGATGGGTGCTGATTTACACCAGTCTCACCTTGGAGCTGGCAGTGAGAGATTGTGGCTTTTCTTTCTCATCTTCTGAAAAAGCACCTTTCTATTCCTTTGGCCAGAGCTATAGAGAGCTCTTTGCCTGTCATTTATCTCCAGCCTAAGCCTGCTATAAAGTAGCTTTATAGAAATGAGATTCAGAAGGAGCCAGCCACTTGCTTTCTCCTAACCTGAAGTACTTGTTGCTGCTGATGAATCTGGTGCTTGTTTGTGGGGAGAGGCTGCTGATGCCATTTTCTTACCCATTGTGTTAAATTCCTTCATGACAAGAGTATTTGTGCTTATCTTGTGCTCCCAAAGCTCAAACCTGGAAACAGCCACAAGTGCTACTGAAGGCTCAGAAGTCTGGGTTCCTCTTTATAGCTTTTGCTCCTCAAACATCTGTCTTTTTAGGTCTCATCGTAAGGAGAGGCAAGAGAGAAGTCTATTGCTGACATTGGTCAGTGGCATCTGATTTAAAAGAAAGCACAAGAAAATAGTCGGCTTCTATGATGCACAAAGCCACAATAGGTTATAGATATACAGGTATGCCAGGTTGGATGTGGCTTGGAGCAACCTGCTCTAGTGGAAGGTGTCCCTGCCCGTGGCAGGGGTTGGAACTGGATGAGCTTTAAGGCCCTTTCCAACCCAAACCATTCCATGAGTCTATGATAGATTTCCTTACCCAATAGATTACGTATAGGATATTCTATGATATGTGGCCATTTCTACCCCTTAGTGTTAGTTTTTGTAACCCTTCTCGTGTAACTCCAGATGTTCTTTATTCTCATTCTTCTGATGACTTGACCTGTTATTTTTCATGGTACCTGAATATGATGTTGAAAGAAACTATATTTATCCTAATGCATTATCAAGGGATGTTCAGGGATGTACATTCTGTTTTTCCTAGGGTTTATTTCATCAGACTTTCCCTCTGTTATTAGGTATTTTCCTCCTTTCTAAGATAAACACTAGTGATTTTTTTCAGTATCTGTAGCATTGGTGTTTAAAAAAAGGCTCTAAATCATCCCATAAAATGTAATAGAAAATGTTGGCTGTGCTATATAATTCTGCTGGGGAGCTTCTAAAACCCTACAGAAAGGTTATCATTTTCTCTAACAAATAAGGACTTTGAATGCACTTTCTCCGAAATCCTATTGGGCTTCTTTCCTATTAAACTCTATAGGACTGAAGATGCCCCTGAGGATTATTGTGATAACAGCAAGAGCCCATTTTGCTGGGTAATGTATCTGTTTTCAAGCTTGCTTTTTTGCAATTATCTAGTACAACTTTATCACCCTCCTTTAATTTCTCAGCTGTCTTTGCCATCCTGAAAAATGCTGATGAGATCTCTCTTCCTGAATTTCAGATGATAAGGTTGTCAGAAGTGTAAATATTTCATAGGGGGTGATTTGGCTTTCCCAATAAATTAGCACTTCTTGAAGTCCCCTAGAACCTTTTGGGCCAGGTTGATAAAGTGTTATCAGTCATTGTACCAGCACCTTGCTTCTGCCTTCCTGGTGCAGAAACATGCATGGAATCCAATGGCCATGTTTGTGTCTTTGAGTGGTGGCCACGGAGCTGCTGCGAGGGCTGGAGCAGCTCTGCTCTGGAGCCAGGCTGAGAGAGCTGGGCTGGGGCAGCTGGAGAAGAGAAGGCTCCTGAAGGGGACACCTTAGAGCAGCTCCAGTGCCTAAAGGGGCTCCAGGAAACCTGGAGAGGGGCTTTGGACAAGGGATGTAGGGACAGGACAAGGGGAATGGCTTTAACGTGCCAGAGGGGAGATTGAGATGAGCTCTGAGGCAGAAGCTCTTCCCTGTGAGGGTGCTGAGGTGCTGGCACAGGGTGCCCAGAGAAGCTGTGGCTGCCCCATCCCTGGCAGTGTTCAAGGCCAGGTTGGACACGGGGGCTTGGAGCAACCTGCTCTAGTGGAAGGTGTCCCTGCCTGTGGCAGGGGTTGGAACTGGATGAGCTTTAAGGTCCCTTCAACCCAAACCATTCCATGATTCTTTGATCCCTTTCATGAGAAGTTTTGTAGGTGATGAAGGAAATGCTATGTGTTGACATTTGCTTTTTCTCCCTGCTGGTTCTCTGCCATGGTACACATACTAGTTAGTCCCTTCTCTTTTGGTAGCAAAGGGCTTGGGGTACCCTTCTTCTCAAGCTCCAAATTGCCCCAAGCTGTGGAAACCATCCAAGATGCGTTTAGACTATTTTAGATCCATTTTAAATGCTCTGACTTGTTCCTTTAGCAGCATCACCTTCTTCCCCTCCAAAGGGAGCTTTCCTCAAATCCACTGAGTTTCACCTAAATTAGATCCTTGAAGTATCCATGGCGTGAAAGCCTTCTCCAGTGATCACAGTGGCAGTTCTGCCTAGGCTTGTGCTGCACAACATCTCTCCAAATGAACTGAACATCAGGACATAATGGGCCTCGCTGGCAGTCCTCTGTGTGCCATATGTTGAGTGCAGCTGGTACGTGGCACCATCGCTGAAGCAGGTCATTTACTGCAGGAAGAAGAAACAGACTGTGCATGCCAATTTATCAAGGTTAAAAACAGAGGCAAGGAAGGCACCATGAAAGGGATGGTGGAGAAAGGTCTGGACCATCTTCTTCTGAGAGGGAATAATTCTATAGCAATTCCTTCCATTGTTCTGCAGGGTCCTGATTCATTCCCCCAAGGGGGAAGGTGAGGAGTGCACTAGAGAAGGATTCCAGTACATTCACCAGAGATGGGAACTCCATCTGATGCTCCAGACTTTGGCATCATTCCCAATTGGGGTTTTTTGTTTGCAGGGACCTGTGCATAAAATTGAGGAGCTATATCTATATGTGTGAACTTGAAAGGGAGACGGCAGATTTGGATCATAGTCTCACCTTGGGGGAAAGAAGTGTGATGCACTGATAAGATGCGGCACTGTAAGACTGGGAAGACTTGTGTTCTTTCTGTAATGATGATGTTAATGTTTCCTTTATTTACTCAGCTGATTTAGCTTGTAGGTTAATCCAAGTGGGGACTGACTCTTTCCATGTGGGTACGTTTGGCCTAGGGGGCCCCCAGTCTTTGCTGTAATGTCTATACTCCAATGAAGACCAGATTTATTGTAGTTGCACGAAATAATTCATTTCATCCAACATCCTGTTTCCTGAGGTTGCTCTTCATTCTTTTTGTCATTTCCACAGCAGTGAATCCTACTTTGTATCCTCATGTTGCCTTGTTGAAGTAGAAAATCAGCAGTCGATATGGATGTAAAATATTCCCTGAATGATCATGTCCAGCACCTTTCTAAAAGTAAGCATGTGCTACACATGCTCACCTTTTATTCCCTGGTTAGGCTGAAATATGTCTGAACACCTCACATTGTTATTAAAGCACTAGCAATGATGTTGAGCAACATGATATAATTAGAATAAATCTGAGCAGAGTGTTTTAGGAGAGAAGAATCATCATTTCTCAGAAATATCATTAGAAGAAATCTGATTTCATGCAATACTCTCAGCCAAAGTACCATGCTAGCTCATTTTGGCACGTTGGAAATGAATCATTGCCTCTGATTGTCTAGTCTAGGAATTCCCATCTATCAACATCCTTCTAAGAAAAGGCAAGAAATACAAGAAGGCAAAATTAACTTTCAGGCACCCTTAGTCAATCCTCTGTGCCTAACTTAGATGAGATTAGGGATTTAGCTTCCCTGGCTGGACCCCAGGATTTTTTCCTATGATTAAAGATAACCAAACAACAGCTTAACACAATATATGTCAGGATCTTTTAGAAAGCCTGATTTTATCTTGCAAGATAATCTCACTACTTCATTGGGAGCTATGGGGCTATTTTGGGCCGATGCCCAAAGGATGAACATTCACCACTGAAAATAATAAACCTGCATGGACTGAAACAGCAAATGTGTAAGTTAGTTGGTTTATTGGCTTATCTACATTGGTGCCAACAAAGGGCTCCCTTTTTTCATATCTAAAGCATAGAATCCAACAGTTAATATCCTGAATTGATGTAAAATTGATTCCATAACCTTTAGGAGGGGAAAAAAACCAACTACTTTCACAGGGATAAGAGGAAGCAATTTAACAAAACCAGGTAGAAAATGCCATGCATTTGGGGGTTGGAACTAGATGATCTTAAGGTCCTTTCCAACCCAAACCATTCTATGATTCTATGCATTTCTTCCCCAGATACAGCTACTGGATTCTGTGTTTTCAATTTAACATGATTAACTTTGTCTAGGAGAATGTGCATCATTTGACATCTAAGATACAAGGCCTTGTAGTGACTCTTCTAACCCAAAACCAAAGCTGAAGCTCTAAATTCAGACCTGTGGCAGAGATTAGCTAGCAAAGGCGTCAGGGCAGAACCCACAGCAAGTTGTGTTATTCCCACACACACACTCATCACCTTTATCCAAATGGCCCAAGCTTTCTTCTAAACCAGCAGTTTTGTTCTTTGCTTCAAGACAGTTTGGGTCCTTTTATTCCCCTTTTTTCCCCGACTAACTAAATCACATTGGACGTTTCACACTGAACACGCTGATAGTCTCTAAAATATCAAATGCTTTATCCCTGGGAGCCCCCTAGGAGCTGCTTTCTTTAATGGATTAACTATGACAGGGACTGCACTCCCACAGTTTTTGAAATACACAATAAGTATATTACATACATTTAAAGCTATAAATAAGATTTATACACAACCCATGGGGATTTTCCATTAAAGCTTCATAAATCACATCGTACATTATCCTTTTTAATCCTCAGTCTTGCAGTGTTAGTCACCAGAAAACGTATTTAACCCTATATGAAATTCAGAAGCACGTATAAAGAAGGGTAACGAGAGCTTTTATGTGCTCTGGGTTTTCTTACCCTAGTGCACTTTCTTTTCCTGGCAATTATTTGTAATAGGAGCAGTTCTCTCTTGGCCCTGCTTTAACTGAAAACCCGGCTGCTCTGTCTAAATAGGTCCAGCACAGACCAGCAGAATGAGCATTTCCCACTTATCCTCTCTTTAGCTAGAGGCATTCCTGTTATTTGGTGCTAGGAGAAGGCAACTTTCAGACTCCACATCTCATTCACTCTCACCCTACTGATGAGGCTCTTCCTTTCCAGTGAACAGCACAGGAAGAAGAGGACTCATGTAATTGCATCACATTGAACTGCCTTCAGCTATTTGGCCTGCTTGCTATGTCTCAGCATTCAGAATAATGGAGACTGCTGTTGTCTCTACCCCCTTGGCTCCTATAGTTCCATAGGAGCTATATAATTCTCATTCATACCCTCTTAAGATTTTGGTAGAATGAAAGTGAGGCCGTATGTGGTAGGATCTTGGTGCCAGAGAAAGCAAGGTTTCGTGCATAGGAAAGATGCTCCAAGCCCTCAAGCTTTCATTACATTGCAGTTGGGTTGCTGATACCAGGAAAGCTTCTCTATGTAAGAACCAAATCATACTTGGGTTTTTTGGTTTATGGAGATGATTGTCAGTTTAAAGCTTTAAAGGGCTTAGTTAAGTGAGGATTCATTAAGATGCAACTTTGAGTACATGGATTTTTATTTAATTCACCTGTGTGTTTTTTCCTCTGTGGACTAGAAGTTGAAGGAGATGTGTTTATCCCATCACATACACACATAAGTTTGAATTCACGGCAGTCTGACTAAGATAAAACTGGAATTGCCTGTGTCCTTGGGCCACTTTTATCAGCCAAACTGCAAGCAATGGATCCTAATGAGGTGCTCCAAGAGGTCTCATGTTATCTCTGTGATTATGGTGACATGAAGTGAACCTGGGTTTTGTCTTTTCAGCAGCTAAGCAGATGTGTCTTGCCATTATTGACATGGAACAGTATGAGCAAACTTCCACTTTGGCCTGTGGGTACCCTGTGAAGGGAACTGTTTGTAGTTTAAAAGGTCTTCACAGCTTGGTCCTGCTATGTCATCTCTTCTGCTCTGCCTAAGTCATCCATCCATGCCCTTACCAATGCACATTCCAACCTTTCTCAATAGCCCAGTTTCTCCACAGATGCTTTGTCCTCTCTGCAAAGCCCCCTTGCAGTGATGTAAAACGCCACTGTGCTCTCTCCACGGCTCTGTGACAGTGCCTGGTTCATTGCTCATGTCTGTAATCCCAAGGCAGGTAAGGAAGACTTTGGCCTGATGTTGCACCGCTGATTCCAAGTGGGAATCCTTAGCTCCAATCTGCACTTGCAGATGTTGAGCACAGCTTGTCTGGGCCTGCCCAAGCTAGCTTTGATCTACTGACCAGGATGCTGATAACAGCACATCCACAGCAGCAGAGCCCATACGAGAGGCAAGGTCGTTATCTGAGCTTTCAGTTCCTTATTGCCCACCACAATCACTTTGAACAAGTCTGGGTGAGGTGCTGGTGTGCTCTAGGTGCAGCATAGCTGTACTTGCTCAGCCAGAGCGTGAGTAGCACAATTAGACCCTGTTGGGCTTTACTGCTTGGAATCAGTGTGCTGCTGCAATCTCTGACTCTCACAAAGCCCTAAAGCCTGGCTGGAATTGCGAAATCCTTTTCTTCACACAGTCTGTGGCTATTTTCCACTATGACAGTGGCCAGGATTTGTTTACAGATGGAACTGGTGGCTTCAGGGCCTTTTTTGGGGTTGACCCTTCCCTGCATCAGTAAAGGGAATGGAACTGTAGGGAGAACCTAAGAACAAGGGATGACAGAGCTGCTA
The DNA here is from genome assembly GCF_000696875.1 of Nestor notabilis. NCBI lineage: Eukaryota > Metazoa > Chordata > Aves > Psittaciformes > Psittacidae > Nestor > Nestor notabilis. The sequence continues at coordinate 110,368 of NW_009926124.1, read as the reverse complement.
GCTGCTTGAAACACTGGAAACAATTGTCTGTTGTTACCTTGTTCTTCTCATCCCAACTATCTGTTGATTTGGTGTAGCTCTTGTCTCCTCTTTCCATGCATTTAGGCTGGAAAGGTCTTTAAAACCAGGACCATCTCTTCCCACTTGGAAGAGTAGAAGGGAAGGATGTGTTCAAAGCAGACACGACACACAGTATAGTCTTCCAGTGAAACCTCATCACCTGCAACGTGATGTACGAGCAAACGTGTCACTTCAGTGTATTTAATGGTGTTCAGGAGGATGTTACCCAGAAAATAATGACAATGTTCTTGAACACCAGGATGCTTTTAAACCACTGGAACATGCAGTGCAGCTGCCTCCCCACCAGCAGCCACTGGCAATGTGACTTAATTAACAGATCCCTTCATGTCTTCCAGCAGGGATGTTGTTTTGTGGAAGAGCATTGTCCTCAGTGATAGGAAGAGCACCGCAGAGACAAGCAGCAATCTGGATCTTGCTTTAGAGGCTTTTAGAAACAAGCAGCTCTGATTAGCTTATTGCTGGCCCAGCCAAAATAGTAATTCATCAGGCTTGGAAAGCTCCATTTGGGAGGAAGACAGGAGGAGCTGCTTGTTTTACAGGTGTGTTGCAGGATAAGCAGGAGTTTCATGGCAGAGTAGGGCAGCCTCGATGCCGTGGTGATGGATGGTGTAGATCCTGTCCTGATTTAGATGGCAGGACTTGCATGATAATCCTCAGCTGAATGGTAACTCCTGTTTTGACTGGAGCATCTGTCTGATCATGGACATGAGGTTTTTCTCACCAAATGCAGACAATTATTATCATAAAATAAAGTTCAGTGAGAACTAAAGAGCAGAACTGTGCTAGTAGGGACTGTGCCAATAACTGCCCGAGTCAACCTCCAGCCTAAAGATGAGCTGCAGTCTAGAGATGAAAGAAGCAGCAGAGTTGTGGAGTGATGGGGGTTTTTTACTTGAAAAACAAAGGCAAATGTAGAACCTGTTTGTGTTTAGTTAGGAACTCCTACGTACTGACCTACAGCGCTTGTTTAATTAATGTGACAGTAGTCTGGGAATGGGTACCAAAAATTACAGCATGAGAAGTTCCTGTGGGGGACTCATTGAGTGTCTGGATGTGCTCCCATCACAGAATCGTAGAATGGTTTGGGTTGGCAAGGACCTTAAGATCATCCAGTTCCAACCCCCTGCCAGGGCAGGGACGCCTCACAGTGGACTATGTCATCATAGGTGAGGGGTGAGATTCCAGTGCAATGTGGGAGACAGCAGAGAAAATGAGAAGGTGACACTGGGAGACATTGGTCAACAGTGTCTATTAACCCAGATGACATATTTTGGTTGAAGAATAAAATGACCTATCTCCCTTAGCTTTACCGAGCTGCGTGTCAGCTCTTGCTCAAAGGTGAGGAGGTTGCAGGGAAGCATCCTTGGCGGCTGATAGCAGAATGGGAAGGGAGCCAGTTGATATCACACTGGGTGAACCACTTGAGAAGTGCTGGCATTTGTGCAATGGCATCTGCTTACACAGCCCATCAAAAGGCGCCAGATGCTGTCTGTGCAATAAGAACTTCTCTGCTTTGGCATTTGTGTCCTACAATTTACAGCTCTGCCTCATCAGTGTTGGGAGGGGACAAGCCCATGCAGCTGAGCAGAAATCCAGCTCAGCAAGGTGATGTCTGTGTGAAAGTGCCTTGTCTGATCCCAGGTAAACTCCCTCCCTATCTACAGAGCAACTTGAGATGTCTGGAGATTCCTGATACTGCTTTTATGTCTTGACCTCAGTGCATTGGACCAATTTATTTAGCATATAGGTTTGGGGGGAATTATCTTTTGTTCTGTAGATCTTACGCTTGGGAAAGTGGATTGATTTACAGGGCAGCTTGTGCAGACTCACCCTTGTCATGTACATTTGCCTCCATCATGTTAAATTTTAGTGGCAAACGTGAAGAGGGTGTCTTAATGCTAAAGAGGGACAAATGTTGCAGGATACGTGATGGGACTTGGGTTTTGGTTGACTTTGCGGAGGGGAGCCACTGATTTGCCTGCTCTTTTCTTTCCCACAGCCTGAGAGTAAATATAGCTGACAAATACATGCATAAGATGAAAAAGAACAGATACAGGTCAAAACGTTTCCTTAAGCAAGATCAGCATCTTTCACCTATTGTAAAGATCAGGAGGATAGAGGTGCATCCCTTAGGATAAACTGGGGTTTTCATATGTTTTCCCTATGAAGAAGAGTATTTGCCATAAAACGTGTGGATATTCTCTCCACTTAGAGTGTAGGGCAAAAACATTTGGGTTTATACACTGACATTCCAAAAGTCAGAAAATTGAGGAGTGAATGTAATATTTGAAACTACTGGTCAGGTATTTGTGACTTGTGGTGCAACAGTAATGTTTTCCCTTTGGGATCCGGTGCAGGAAACAAATATGGCTAATGAAGGACTTAGAGGGCTAATAAGCCCTAAATCAGGTTTCCTAGCTTTTTAATTACACTGCATAATTACTGGAGATTTGCCATCATCTCTTTAATCTGATTGACTAATAGGTAGCTTGGCCAAGCCGCAGAGCAACCTATTTACACTTCACTGCTGGTTGACTGTCAGTTGAAGAATTACAGAGGCATTGCCTAAGCAGGAAAAGATGTATCAGTCTCTTGTTGGTATGAAGCACACTTACCATGTGTGGCAAACCTCAGCAGAGGGTTGGTTTCTTGTTTGTAAGAGGCCATGGTCTGTTGGTCAGCCCAGGCTTTTCAAAGAAAGGCTTAAGACAACCTAAGTACCTCCAGAAGGGGCAAAATGTGAGAGAAAGAGGCGATAGTTGTCCTGGGCAAGAGAAACAGGGCTGCATTTATGAGTGAAGCCCAAAGGTAGATGAACCCTGGTTGGGATGGGATGAGAGGAAGAGGAATAGGAAGAGGAATGGAGCTGCCTTGCTTGCATGACTTTGGATGTATTGGTGGTGTCAAGGAAGGAACCACTGATCCTTTTGCTGTCTTTCTTTTGCCTTTCTTCTCCCCACTTTTAGATCAGTGCCTGCTACTGACCCATCCGCATTTCAGCCTTTTGCAGAACTGGGGTTTAACTGGCATTTAGACAAGGTATTGAGGGAGTGTGTGAGCTTGTCCGTGCTGCTGGGGTGGGTGAGCTAGCTTTCTGTACATGAGCCTCTGCAGAGCATCGTGCTGCTGTGGGTAGGTGTCTGGAGGGTCCCAGTGGATCCCTCTGCTGCTCTTAGGCCATAGCATGTGCATGACTTAAAAATGAGCTGGAAATTGGTTTTTATGAACATTTTTTCCTATTTATTTCTCCTTTTTTTTTACACAAATGGATGTGCAGTTTGGAATAATTCTGAGCAGGTATTGCACAAACCTGTTTTCTTCTGATTCTGAGTGGTACAAGGAGGGAATGCTCTTATTTTTATATAGGAGTTGAAATGTATTGTTAGATGCAAAGCCCATTTAAAATGTGTGTCTTCCAGCAGTAGAGTTCACCACCACTTATGCCTGATCCTTGCCTAATACATGCTTTGCTGCTTCTGAATCCGTTTGAGCTAGGCTGCTCTGAGCAGATCTGACCCATCTTTTTTAATGATACGCCTGATTTCTTATTTGTATATATATTGAATTCCACTTTGAAATCACATGTGATTTAAATTGTTATGTGTGCTGTTTAGGGCTTGAGAGACACCAAGCACATTGTGATCAGAGAGATTAGGATTTTAATACCTCCTCCACCTGCATCCCTCTTGGAACAAAGTGTGCCAAGGTAATTACAGCTTGGAAAGTCTTTTTGTGCTGAATAATTCAGTCGAAGCAGGACATATTCTCTGAGCTCCCTGCATTGCCTGGATCCTGGTGAGGCTGGAGGAGGAACATTCTGGGCCTTGTTTTTTGCCCTTTGCATAGGAATGGATTCAGCCGCAGCACTGCTCAGAGCAGCTCTATTTCATGAGCACATTTCACTTGTCTCCAGTGGATTAGTTCCTTCCATCTTTCTTGGTCGCTCGAGGAGCTGTGCCACAAGCTCTGTCATTCACTCGGTGACAAGCCTGGTAAACCACTCAGCATTATTTTTGACTACTGATGGTGCAACCTGTTCTGGAGCAGAAACTTCAGCGCGGGTATGTTTTAAAACATTGCTGCTATGCATATGCACATATGCCATTTGCAAAGTCCCCTCCCGGAGACATTTTTGGCAGTGAAAAGCCAACTGCAATGTTTGTAGGAAGCAAACACAAGATGTGGGCATGCAGGCAGGACTGAAATATATCTAGTTAACCATGGCAGTGAGAAAGTATGACAAGTTGCTTGCGCGTTTTCTCTTTGGAGCTGGCCATCTCTAAGCTCTCTGGCTTGCTTCTGACCTTTTATTTCATGGTTTCACCTATGGCTGAACGTGAGAAGTGTTTAAATGTCCCAGAACAAGGCTTATAAAGTGGTAATTTCCCTCTAGTGGAAGGTGTCCCTGCCTGTGGCAGGGGTTCGAAACTGGATGAGCTTTAACGTCCCTTCCAACCCAAACCATTCCATGATTCTACTACTTATTTAATATCCTGTATACATAGATTTCAACAGGTCTTCATCTTTTAGCAACAACAAGACCAAGTGCTTCACATAGAACATGGACATTTTAACTATTTGTTTTGGGATGTTTTCAGGGCTTTTTGTTTGCATCTCATCTCCTGCCACTTGTTAGGATGCAGATCCTCCAATAATGTGTGTGTTTGGTTAATGCCACGTCGTTGAGCTCATGATGTTGGTAAAACTAAGCCTCTAGTTATGTGATGGACAGAGTAGAGGCGGTTTTGCCCCAGTCTGCAGAGCATCAAGCAAGGCATTTTTCCGTTTTTCATGGGTGCTTTAGACCTGTGGTTCTGGTTCCTGGCTCAATCTCTAGTTTTAACAGCGCTTTTGGCTAATGGGTAGGACTGTTACGTATTCAAATGGACACTCTCTATTCAAATGGCACCAAAATTCCAAATAAATCTAATTGGTTTCCATCATGAAAATGCCTGTCAAATGTCAGAAATGATTTTATATTTATATTTATTTTATAAACCTTGGATGTAAGAGGTTGTAGCAGAACTGCTGACAGGCTCTTAACTGTAGTAGCACAAGAACAACAGTATAATATAGCGTGACAGATTTTTCCATGTAGAGGATGTGTGTGTTGGTAGAATAGGTTGGACCAAAATTACCCCACAAAATTGATTAGATCATCATCTAATGAGAATCATCATTTTAGCTGTGGCTTTTTGACATCCTCTTGACAACATAATTAACCTGGGAGATGTTGAGGCAATGAAAATCAAGAAGAAACCTCTGTAATTATGGGCAATAAAATATAACCAAAAATGTTACAGAATAATAAAAAGCTTAATCTTTTGCCTTCCAAGCATATTATCATAATTGCACCTTTTAGACCATTGCCCCAGTTCCTGATGCTGTCCTAAATTTAAAGTCGTTTTGTTGAAGAAGCCTCTTCATTGCGCTGCATGTTCGGAGTTGCAGGCAGGCTCATCAGTGGGTTTTTACCACGCCTAGTTAAATTACACAGCTGTTTGGAGAATTAAGTAATGTGTATTATTAAGGAAAAGGTGAAATTGGGTAAGCAGTGCTCAGTGAAGAGGAAATTATCTTACTCATAACTGATGATCTTAATGGAAATGTGTCCGTAAAGTTGCAGCATAACTTGAATTGCCACTTTTGGCAGCTGAAATATGTAGCTTTTAATTACCTTGATTTAAGGCAGATAATGGAATCACGTAGTTATATTTTTGTTATTGTTATTTATCTCGGCTCAACATAGAATTTTATAGAGGATCTCCATAAACCTGCCTTCTGGCTGCATAAATACCTGTTAGTGCTCTCTACATAGGGCATTTGTTGTACAATAAGTTGAGCACATAACTATCCCAAATGTCTGTTTTCACCTTCCTTCCCTCCGTGTGTGCATTTTCTCCTCTGGATCAGCTTTTAGCACTAAAGGGACTCAATAGGGATGGAGAGGTCCTACTTGCAGTTCTCTGTCAGCCCTTCAAGCTCTGCAGTCATTGACACCAACATGAAGAAGGGAACTTGCAGTGTTCTCCATCTCTGATGGAAAAGACTGTAAGAGATACAGAGCAGTAGGATGGGGTTGTCCAAACTTCTGGGCTTGGATTCAGAGCAGTTTGGCATCAGGTTTGCAAAGGCTTTCCCAAGGTGCCCAGCCACTTCAGCCCTTCCAGCTCTCAAATGTGGAGTAAACTCTAAGACCTCTGTTAAAGACAGCGTTGAGAACTACCACAGCTTATCCATGGATAAGCCACATCTCTTTAATCTATAGAAAGGAGGAATTGAATCTCAGTCCTACAAAGTCCTCCCTTTGTAAGGGACAGGCTACATTGTGCCTTGCTGATTCATCCTTAAAAGCACAGCCCCTGTGCTATTGAGGAACCTAACTGTGGACACAAAGCTGTGCTTCCCTGTGCTATTGTAAGGACAGTGGAACCTCCTCCTTAGGAGGAGCTGGAAAAATACAAGGCTAGATTGGTGAGGTAGATTCATGGTGGTTCTCCTGATCTCTTCCCATATGTGACATAGATAGAAGATGATATTCCTCTTTTCTATCCCGCCCCAGATACCCAGTGTTCTCAATGGCCTTTGGGGAAGAGGGGAGGAATTCTAATGCAGTTCTGCCTGTGATTTGACAGAAAGTGTAATGTTGAACCTGTAAGAACAATGAGCTGTCAGCAGACCTCACTGTACATGAAGTTGTAATGCAAACCTAATCAGCTTGAAAAGCGCTGCTAACACAGTGTACACCACCTCTTCAGCCTATAAGTAATTGCAAATGACTGGGCTACCTATTTTTAATCATGAGCAGAGGGTGAAGTTAACCCCTGCATGGAGGAGCCATTGCAAAATAGGGCTTCCTGGCTTTTTTTTTGCTCTGGTCCTTTGAGCAGTGTCAAGATGCTCCAAACAGCCTTTTCGAATCTCTCTCTGCCTTTTGTCTCATGATCCCAAAGACTCTGCAGTAGAAATCAATTAATTATAGAATCCTGACTGGTTTGGAAGGGACCTCAAAGCTCCTCCAGCTCCAACCCCTGCCACAGGCAGGGACACCTTCCACTAAAGCAGGTTGCTCCAAGCCCCTGTGTCCAACCTGGCCTTGAACACTGCCAGGGATGGGGCAGCCACAGCTTCTCTGGGCACCCTGTGCCAGGGCCTCAGCACCCTCACAGGGAAGAGCTTCTGCCTCAGAGCTCATCTCAGTCTCTCCTCTGGCAGCTCAAGGGAGGCTCAGAACATCCCCAGGAGGTGGATAAAGGGAACCAGTTGAGCTGCCGATGAGTGGAAAAACCACAACTACCCAGGACAAGTGTGTAGGAGCACTTAGAGGCGATTCTAGCTTTGTCCAGGGACCAGGGATGCTGCTTCAGGAACGTTTTTGCTAACAAACCGCTCTGTGCAGTTGGTGTCAGTTGTGGCAATCAAGCAGGAGGATGCAATGACAAGTGTGAATGGAGGTGTGAGTATGTGGATTTTTGTGGTTGAGTTTGTGCAGGTCATGATGAGCCCTCGGGCGATGCCACCCTGTGAACCCTGTCCAGTAGCATGAAGTGCAATAGAGTTCAAGCTGAAAATAGCTGAGTGGGTGGGGAAACCTGGGATTAGTGCATGTAACTGACTAAAATAGTGTGTATATGTACTTTCTGCATGGTTTTAATCATCCCATTGCTTCCCACACTTCACTACTTGCAAAAGGAGGGGTATAGATTGAGAAAGTTTGGTGGAAAAGGCCGCACGTGGCCAGAGCTTTTGAGAGCATCTCACAGGATGGATGAAGGATCCAATTACTTGGCCTGGTTTTGCAGCCATGAAACTCTATGTCTCGTGCTGGGCTCCAACCTCTCCGCCTTTGACAGCAGCAGCAGGAGGAAAAGGCACCCAGGGGGGCTGGAAATGGAGCTTAAAGCTGAATTTGATACGTGCTAGAAGGGGTGATGAGGTGAGGGGGTGCAGGGAGAAATCACAGAGCCTCTCATTATACATTGACATGGTACCTGATCTTACCATCCAAAGTGTAGTTAGGGAGAGAAGGATTTAATAGAAATATGTGCAATACATACCCATTTATGCATTTACACATTTGTATGAATATTGGCATATCTTCTGGGTGGGTGAGCTGCATACATTATTATTAGGGGGGGTCATCTGGAACTACGTTTTGTAGTCTATCTGCATGCACTTTGCAATCTCTCCTAAATCAGATTTTCTGTGCTGTGCAATACAGCTGAATGTTCAAGATAAATGCAGTGATTTCTAAATCAAAACAAAGCATTTAAAATTCACTGGCAGCTTTTATAACTCAGTGACCCAAGATGTAAAACCCCAAGCACTGGGATGTGTGTGTTTTTAATTTCACCTTGTAAATCACAGTGGTAGGAAGCGAGAGAGAAAAACTGTGTTTCCTAAATGTGTGTATTTGGAGAGGTGGGATTAGCACAGCATTTTAGATGTACAGCTCGCACGCCTGTGTGCCACAGGAGGGCTGAAGACTCAAAAACTGGTCAGGACCATTAAGTTTAGCTCTCATCCCAAAGATAAATGGCCAGGCTGGCATCAAGCACTGGTTTTTCCCTGGCAAAACTTCCCTGATCCCACCAGTGTAGGTGGAAGCAGGACTAGGTACTTTTCGAACACACTCCAGCTTCTGCAAACAGTATTAGAAATGAATGTTTAGCAGTTTAAACAGATGAGCTGCACGAAGGGAAGATAAATCAGTGTCACTATTAGTTAATCGAGCAAATAGGTGCCATGATCAGCACTGGAAAAACTTGGGCCAACATTCTTCTTGTGTAACCAATATTTAGTCATAGAACATGGGAACTTGAGATCAAGTTGAATCATTGCAAGGCTCTGTTATAAAATAGTTGCTATATATTTCTAAAGAGCAGTCTGACTAGATGTATACTGAGATTGGCAGCTGCCTTCCTTGCATATGCTGGGATAAAAATCAAAAGGTTTGGAGGTTCATTTCAGCTATTCCAGTTTGTCCTTGGCTTATTTGAAGTGTGAGAATTCTTGAGGTGTATAAAATGAGCTGTAAATGTAATGGAAGACAGATTTTGTCAGAAGATGCTGCAGTTTCCATCTCTTCCCTTGTTTGGAACTCATTGGCACAAAGAGCTGACCCAAGATGAAAAGAAGAAGCGCAAACACAAAGAGAACATGCAAAGTCCATGCTGGTTGTGGTTTGACTTCTGAGCCTGGGAATGGATTTATTCAGCTTGGCCTCGATACTGAGCAACTCCACAGAGTGTCACACGAGGGGAGCTAATAACTTCTTTTTCTCCTAAATTCTATTGATTTGCGTGAGCCAGAGTCCAGCTGACTTTTGGGCAGGGGCTTTTGTCTGAAATACATTTGACTCAATTATCTTTGAATAAAAAGAGTGGAGATGGGACCTTGCCAGCCTTTTACCCCACATTGGCCTCTAACTTTCCGTGATGTCTTTATTTTCACCTGTCTGTCTCCATAGAGAAGTAGCTGGTGGGTTTTCTTGGTTTCTGGTTGCCTCCTGGAAATAAGCAGATTTCCTGAACATGAGCAGAATTGGGAAGGCAAACGCTCTGTTATGTGTATGGGTCTTTAGAAGAGCTTCAAAGTGATTGCTGATGAGGTGGGATATAAATAAGATAAGGCAACGCAGTCCTTGAAAGCCCAGTTGTTGGTGGCTATGAGGGTGTACTCTTTGCTTCATGTTTGGCTTCTTGTACCCCTGTCCTGATTTGCCAGGCTCATCATCCAGGGCTGGATGGACCCTTGGACCTGATAAAGCCATTTTAATAGCTCACTAAGTGCTAAAGTTAAAGTAAAGGTGGCTGCCCTGAAGGAGGGCAGTAATATCACCACTTCAGCATTGCCTATCCTAATTTTGAGTGAATCCACCCTGTGGTGCGGGCTATCCAGATGGTGTCTTTTACACCTCCTCTTCACCAGCTTGGGTGTATCTTAGCACATTCTCCCTTGTCGCCCTCCCTGGCTTTGACAAGACTCAAAACCCTGTTTTTTTCTGTGTTTAAGGTCTTTCCAGTGCAAATGGGTGAGATGTGCTTCCAAAGACCCAAAGATGGCAGTTAGCGCTATTTAAAATTAATGGCCATCGTGACTGAGCGGTGCAAAGGAGACAACAGGAGAGGGGAAAATACCTGCTCCATAAATAACGAGGTTGAGGTTTAACCATCCCTGATTAAAATACCTCTTTTTTGTGTTGTCGAGAAGCAGATAAAGGTCTCAAGGTGGAAAATGAGGGGTCTTGCACATTGTGTTTCTGGTGGTCAGTAGTCCATAGCCATTAGTGGCTACTACAGGAAAATTAGGCACTGAAATTTGCTGGTTATAGGTCCTGGCATTGCCGTGAAGAGCAATGAACCCGAGGGTATGAAATCCTAATGGTTGTGTTTCCTGGTTTGTTTGCCATTAGCAGGGAGCTCTGTTACTACCTTAGAGCTGTGATACCCTGAGCAAGAACAAGCACTGACCAGACCCTTTGTAGGAGGCAACACTAATGAGCTGAGGATGGAGAACTACTTTTGTTTCTTGCACTAGTGAGAATATAGCACCTAGAAAGGTTGTGTGATGTCTTTGAAGTCCTGAGGGGGTTTCTGTGGATGGAATGAAGGTTTGATTTCTGTTTCCTAAGCTTTTCTTAAGCTCTTCCTTTTAGCCAAGACCGTTTTGTCATCTTAAAGATTCTTGCTGAGAGCTTTCTTAGCCTCCCTTGTTTCAGGGTTAATTCAAATCAGGCTGAATTAGAGAGGGAAGAACTGAAAACCTCAGTCAGGGATGTCTGTCATCAATGTCAGTCAACAAATGTCTGTCTCTCGTACCCTTTGTAAGGAGAACTGCTAGCTGGTTCTGCAGAGCACAAAACAGTGTGTTTTGTAACACATATGCTAGAGAAGGAGGTGTAAATAAAGAGTTTGTGAGGCCAGAGGAATGTCCTGCAGACAGATACACAGTCAGGGGACATTAAATTGACAGAAGGCAGAGCCAGAGATGTATGAATTCTCTCTGACTGCGTTCGCATTAGTGCCAACTGACACAGACTGGAGGAAAACAAAACACAAGCAGTTCCAGAAGCTGGGATCCTGTGGTTAGCAGGTCCCTGTGGCTCTGCAGGTGCTGCACAGCAGGCTGGCTCTGCAGCTCTTCCCTGCAGCAGCACGAGCAGAGCATCGGCGCCTGCAGATGCCGAGGTAAATCTGGAAGGTGCTACCTTGGCTGGTTTCCTATGGGCTGTTGTGTGGATGGCCTTTGGCTCCTGCCGAGCTCCTGCAGGTGCAGATGTGGCCAGCTGTTACGAAAAATCAAGTAGGAATGTGTCAACCCCATTGCCCTGAGCTGAAAAGAATCCAGCAGCATTATCAGTTCTGACTGCTCACAAACCCGGAGTCAGGTGTGCTGGAACAGGGGGAGTGAAATGTCAGGTTTGTCCTGGGTTTTGGGAATTAAGGTAAACTTCAATTATGTGTTCAGCCTTTTCTCTGAAGACTTGGAGGTTATCATTTATTTACAAAGAGAAAGAGGCGGTGGGATCCTCAAGGCTGCTTTCTCAGGCACCAAAGCGTGGCCGGATTGAATTGGCAGCTACTGAATTTTACAGGAGGCAACCAAGACTAGCATGGTGGCCTTTGCCCCCAGATAGTTCAGTGCATCTTCACAATGTCTGCAGCCAGGGCTGAAATTGTACAGCTTCTCTCAGGGGTCTGGTTCTGATCTGTTTGCTTGTCCTTTGTCCTTTTCTGTAACCACACCATTGAAGTTTCCTTTCTCCAACCAAGAAATATGTTAGGAAGAAAGATTTGCAAAAGCAGTTAATCAAATGCAGGGTCAACTGTGAGGATCAGGTACCCTTTCTGCTTGTAGGAGGAGAGCCTGACTCTAAGTGCTGGCCTGGAGTCCAACTGGCAAACGTCACACTTGGTGCATCCAAAGCAGCCAAAGCCACAGTGCTTTGTGGAGAACGGGACCAGGAACTCTGCTGAGGACAACATCCCTGTGCTCAGTAGTGGTGGTGACACTGGCATGGTCTGGAGCAGCTATTTCTCATTGTCAGAGACCTCAGTGAAGACTGAGCTGCTCTGGGGGGGAGATGCCAGGCAGGGCTTGGGCTGCAGGCAGTGCCTAGTGTCCCACATGGAGCCTGGGACAGAGCAGAGATGGTCACCGTGGAATGGAGTGTCTCTTTTGGCATGGAAACGAGCTGCAGGAGGAAATGAGCAGGCTGTGCTGCCTCTGAGATGATGGCAAAGAGAGTGGTCAGGTCTTTGAGACCTTCCCCCTCGAGACTTGCCCAAAGCCCTGGCTGTACCAAAGTCAGTGCCAGCAGAATCCGTGCTTGGTCAGTTGGGAAGTGGAGACTCCCCTCATGATGACAACTGGATGCTGGTGACTTCTGGCAACAGAAGCTTTGTTCTTAATATGCAGGTGGTCAAATTCAGGAACAGGTTTGCCCAGAGAGGTTTTGTGGAGTCTCCATCCTTGGAGATACTCAAAGCTCCGTCAGGCAAGACCATGAGCGCTTGCTTTGGGTGGGGTGTTGGACTAGACCATCTCCAATGGGGCCCTTCCAACCTCCGTGTGATTCTGTGTGTGTAATTGTGAAGCTGTCCACCTTTTCACTGCAGGGTTGGCCATTATTAACTACCTAAAGATGGCTCAGCCCTCTTTTGTGCATTCTCTATGACTAGATTATCAGAGTCAGATTGCCCTGGTACACTATAAGAGCACAGGCATTGAGGGAGAGGAATTCCTTTTTATCTGTTTAATTCCTCTCATAAATTTCCTGGGATTTATCCCTTGCTGCTAGGGTGGGGGCTTGGTTTGAAACAGAGGTTGACTTGGAATGCTAAGTAATCCCAGCCTTTTGTGCATTTTGTTTTTCGTACAGATTACAAAGAAGGAAGAAAGAAAGAAAGAAAGCATCTGGGCTTAGATCCAATTGGATTACTGTCAACGCCATCCAGCTGAGAAGGGAAAAGACATATGTATTGATGGGCACTGAAATGAGATGGAACAAAAGACGACAACCTGAGCCGGGAAGAAAAGGTACTCTTTTAGAAGGGTTGTATTTTGATGGTGCATTATCCCGGTCTTTCAGAGCTTCCCGCGTATCCCTGTGTGCCAAGTAATTCCCCCTCCTTTTTTTCTCCCCCCTTTTTGCCTTAAGGGCTTTCATTATTATTGTTTTTGAACTCCGAATTGAACTGTTCTGCTTTCTTCTCCTGTCCTTCATCACAAGCAAAGTGGCGCGTTTTTAGACCTTTATAACCTGCACAAACCTGCTGCTCTCCCCCTCTTTCTGATCTGGAAGATGCAAAGCCCTGGAATCTCGGGTTGAAGCAAAGGCCTCTCAGTTACTTCCATTTGTCCGTTGCATTATGTTTCCTGTGTGTACTTTTCCTTTTGGATGTTTTGTCTGCCATTGTATGGGCTGAGCTCACATATTAGAGTGCAAACGTCGGTTTTCTTCCCCACAGTGTGTTCAATGAGTCACCAACCACACACAGTTTTGGCTGTTAGCTCATTTAGCTGCATAGATGCAAATGGAGATAGGTCCAGCTGGCACCGTGGTGCCTGAGGGACCTCATATGGTCCAAGCCTCCCTCTATGCCATTTGGTTAGGTCATTGTGGTCCAATCACAAGTATTTTGGTACCTAGTTTCTATCATGATGGCAGGAACCAGGTGGCCGAACACCTTTAGGGTCTGTCAGAAGTCCTAGCTTGTTTTGCTGTCAATATCTTCCAGCGTAGTTTGCTTTATGGAATGAGATGCAGTTTCATTCTTCCATCTATCAATTTGTATTTCCCTCTGTCTGTTGGTGAAGGAACAACCCATCATCTCCAGAACACATGAACACCAACCACATAGGTAGAAGCTTAACCGTAGCTATAGCCTGACATCCCTTTGGTTTGGGTAGATCATGAGCACGCATTAAAATACTTCCAGTCAATAAGGGTCTATACAGAAATGTGTCTACTGTGGTTTAAACTGTTGGCTGGTTATTAATCTTTGCCTTGATTTACCTGGTTTTGTGTAATGGAGAAGCTGTTGCCTTCCTTTCTGATTAAAGCTTTGTATTTTATTTGTGGACGTCTCTCCACTGAAAGGTGCTGTATAGAAGTGTGAACTATTATTATGATTTCTCTAAAGCATGTTGTGCATAACTCACAGCAAATGCAGTTCATGAAACATGTTAGCTATGCAGTTTTCATTTTTCATCCTTATTTATTAATGCCTTTTCATAGCACTTTAGATAAGTATTTGGAAACCTAGTTAGAGGAAAGTCGTCTTTTGCATGTTTCACTTTAACTGGGAAGAATATTGTTTTCTGATTTTAATCATAAAAATGAAATGCTCCTAATAGAGCGGAGAAACCCAATTTCCTCAAGCAGCATTTGTGGGCTGATCTCGCTCTGATATTCCTGCCATCACAGGAGAGTAATATCTTGGGCATGAGAAAATGTTCTGCAGTATACCTGAAACAAATAGAGCTGTACTGGACAATTATGTGTTTAGCATCATTGACTTCCAACTGATGGCAAAGATACTCTTTACTGTCCATTGTCAATTATTAACCTTCACAGCTGCAGTGCTGCTTAATTCTGGGTGTAGGGTATGCATCAGATGGGGGCAGCTGGAAAACATGCCATCTAGAGCACTGTAACACGTGCAGGGTTTCATGAGGGCTCTGCTGCATTGGCTCAGTATTTCCACCTTGCTCCTTGCCTCCTCCTAAATATTCCCCACATCAGCGGTCTAGAGGCTTAAAGGGCACAAACTCCATAGGTGCTTTTGAGAGTCAGAGCTTACTGATGAACTTAGGCCACAGAGGCGTGACAAAGTCCCACCAGTTTAATTCTTGGCTAGGACCACTCCTACCTATAAACTCAACCCTGCTGGGTGCAGTGGAGTTATCAGCCTGGATTTACAATACAGCAGGGCTGCTGAGACCTGAATTTATTCTCCATCACTTTGGAACGATCAGGTGGTGGAGGCAAGCAGCGCTCATAATGAAGAATACTGATTTCTCATTTTCTCCTGGATTGAAGTCTTTTGTTTTCCTTAGTATTTGTCATTCCTGGCCTCGCATGATGATGTTTGTGCCAGACCCTCAGTTGGTATCATCCCACAGAAGTCAGTGCAGCTACACTGATTTACACTAGCAATCATCTGCACCCTTTGTATCTGAAAACACCCAGTGAGTAGAGGGGATGCTGCTTGACAAAGGGTCAGGCACAAGAGCATCAGCTTCTTGTGTGATTCTTATGGGTTTAGACTGAAATTCAGTGATGTCATTTCTTTGACCTATTCTCCGGCCTTTTAGTTTATACCTGTAGTAAACTTGCTGCTGCATTAACTCAAATTTAAGCTTGTTTTACCAGGTAAATTTTTTTTACGGTGCTTTGTGAACCGTAAATAGTGACAAGGTGTGGAGAAAGTACAAGAGCCCCTGCAGTGTGAAGCAGCAGGTTGCTTAGTTTATGCATGGTGGGTGACTGAGATTTTTCCCTTTCTCTGCCCCCACCTCCCCTTCCCAAATCTGAGCTAACATCACTTGATTTTTCAATATATATGCAAACAAATCACAGCAAGTGATTTCATGGTCAGTGCTAACAGAGTGCGTTTGGAGCTGCTGCACAGCAGCACGTTCTGAGAGCAGGGGGATCAAACATCAAATTATATTGGCAACTTGCAGCTGTAACTGTGAGAGGATTAGGAAGCTTACGTGGGGACTGGAAGTTGCATTATGGGATCAGAAGGCAACAGAAAGCACTTCAGGCAATGCTTTCAAAACTGACTAAGTAACCTCAGGGGCCTTTGACTTTCAATGAGAGCTATGGAGGGTTCTCCACCTGTGATGTTTTTTGGCAAGGAAGACAGGTTTGCAGGCACTGAGATACCTCTTGAATTGAGCTCAGCTTGACTCAATTTCTCTGGTTTGGTTATTTTGAGGTGAATGATTTATATGGAAAACTATCGAATTCCTTGGGAAAGGTTCTCACTGATGTCCTTTGCCTGGAGTCATTCTTTCTTCTGTTTTCTTTTCTCATCTTGGGCAAGTCCAGCTTGTCCATGTGCATTCTGAGCATTCCTGTGCTGCGGTTTATTACTGACATATTTGCTATCATTTTAGATGCCTCAGTGTTCTCTTGGAGGACTTGATGATACTAAGCATAGGAAGTCATGTCTTTTCCCAAACGTTCAGCCTTGAAAGGAGCATTTTGTGTAAGTTGACGGTGTTGTGGGGTTTTATTCCTTTAGTCCAGGCCTGCAGTGAGACTTCTGGATACTGGGCCGGGTCCGTATATCTCCAGTTTGGGATTTTTCTGATTTTTAGGTTCTACTTTTGCCCATCACTGACATTTTCATACTGAGGTCACAGGCTCTCTCAGATAGGAATTGCCTATCGCTAGTGCTTAGTTTGTTTGCTGCCTACCATGAGGATTTCTTATTGAAACCCAGCTACAGGTTGGGCAGAGAAGTGATTCAGAGCAGCCTGAGAAGGACTTGGGGCTGTTGGGTGAGGAGAAGCTCCCCATGAGCCTGCTTCAGTGTGTGCTTGAGCCCAGAACCCCCCCGTGTGCTGGGTGCACCCCCAGAGCGTGAGCAGCAGCTCAGGGAGGGGATCCTGCCCCTCTGCTGGGCTCTGGGGAGCCCCCCCCTGCAGCACCGTG
>NW_009926124.1:30568-93218 GCF_000696875.1 Nestor notabilis | reverse complement strand
TCCCTGCCCGTGGCAGGGGTTGGAGCTGGAGGAGCTTTAAGGTCCCTTCCAACGCAAACCAGTCTGGGATTCTGTGATCAGTCTTAACACATTCTTCCAGCATAATTCTTACTACCAGTGATGATGATTAGATCTGGGTGTGCCTGGGTATCTTTCACCAAAAAAATTGGATTATTCCAATCTATCATAAAGGACTCTGAGATTCAAATAAAACAGTGATTTGTCACTGCAGGGTATTAGTATTTCCATCTACATTGGCTTACATCTTCTGCAGTATTCACAGAAATTGCATTCAATCTCTCTCCCAAGTGAGTGTAAGTGCTAATGAAGCAAGCATATGTTCAAATATGGGATGGGATCTTGGAGTACTATAGTGAGGAGATGAAATTTGGCTAAAAGTAGCACACAGCATAGTCATTTTGTGTGTGTTTAGTGCAGTAAATATTTATCCTCTGGTTTTAAAGGAACAAAAGCCCAAAGCAGAAGAAGATGCACATCACGGGTATGTGCTGGAGCAGGATTTTGATGCTTGGTTTTGTTCCACCATGTGCTGTTCCCTCCTGCCCTTCGTAGCCTCACTTTACTTGTAAAATACCCATTTTCTGTGACTTTAGTTAGTGAATTCCACATTGATGCTCCTATTTCATACCAGTATTCTTCCCTCAAACCTTCCCAATCACACTTTGATTGCAGTCTGTCTTTGCATCATATGTGAGTACCAGTCATGTGCTTTCCCATTGGTTTTCATTTGTCTGTCTGAAATAATAGAAGAAGTGAGAGTTCAGTTTTAAAATGCTTGTAGAGTACTTTTCTTATCAGGTATGAGAAAAAGAAAGCAGCACAACTGAATGCTTGCATCTCCTAAGACCCAAGCTCTTTATAAACTCAAGTTACATATGGAGTTCACAGCGAGTTAGCTTGAAATCTGTATATTTTGGGTGCAGCTTCCTCACTGTATAAAATCAGGAGATTGATTTAAACCAGCTATTAGCTCCTCACTTTGAGGGCTCTGATTTTCTGGCACTCGCTGTCACAGGAGGTTGTAGGGGCAAGGAGTATTGAGGGTCAAATGGGGATCCCACAAATCCATAGGTGTGTAAATGGGTGCCAGAAGAGCCGTTTGATACAACACTTCTGGATGCAGTGGAATATGAGGGGAACAGAGCAAAGAAATGGCTTGAATTGGATGTTCTGCCTAAATAGCATCTCATATTGCCACTCAGAGGCAGAACTGGTCACTTTCACAGTGATCAGGAATCAGAGCCTCCGAGTGTTTTGTAAGCTTTTATGTCTGGGAGGTAGCTCAGTGGAAATAATTCAGTACATCTCTACAAAGGTGTTTGAAGAAGAAAATGCACATATGAAAATGTCATGGAAAACTCATCACAGAAACAAATAATCAGTTGAATAAAATTGTATTGTTTTAGTTGGGAGGGGGTGATTTGGTTCTAAAGTAAAAATAATGAAGCCATATCTCCCCAAAACAACCATTTAAGGTATATGTTATGGTAGCTATTAAGCTGTGTAAAGTCATTAAGATGATGACTTTCTAACTGTAAAAATGTTCATTGTAGCATATAGCATCAGACAGTGAAGATGACTGTGAGGCAGAATGCACAGCACGCAGGGAGGATGGCTTCTGCTTTCCAAGGGCAGCACTGGCACCCTTGGAAAAGGCAAGTTTGAAATGGCAGTCCAGAGACAAGAGAATGGGGTAGTGATCCTGCCTTATTCCAGCCTGGGAATTACTGAGAATGCTGGGTTTGGGCCAGTCATCAGCCTGGAAAGACCCAAAAAAGTTCTGTATCACGTCACTTGGGTGACATGGTGTTAGCACAAAGTGTCCCTGCCCATGGCAGGGGGTTGGAACTGAATGATCTCGAGGTAGTTTCCAACCCAAACCAGTCTGTGATTCTATGACAGGGGAGCAGGAGGAACAGGGAGTAGCTTGTGCTGTGGCCAGGAGCATCCTGTTCGGGAGCCACAATCCCTGTTCCGGCACAGTCTTCCCATTGTTCCTACTTTCTGTCTCTTGACAGCTTACACAAAAGGCTGAGTCATGCTTCCTCTTGCAGCTTATTTTTCCCCTGACAGGATATAAAACCCACCAAACACATCACCATAAACTATTAGTGAGAACCAGTATGGTGATTCTTACGTCTCCAACACCGAGTAACACATACTTTCTAGCTGAACATTACTCAGTGCTGATGCATGTGAGATGGAGAATGCTAATTGGACACAGTCATGACTTTTTTTAACATCTCATAGGTATTTAATGTGCAAGTTGGATTGGTTTTGTCTTTGCCACTGTTGAAAGTATAATAAAATGGGGTAAGTTGTAGTTTTCTCACAGAAGGAATTATTTACTACCCCATGGTGACATGCATTAAATGTTAACAGACAATATCTTGCAAGATTTACTGTCAGAACCTCAGTGCTTCTCCATTTTGAGCTATTGAGTAAAACTGAGAATTATTGCTAGGTATGATGAACAGCAACAGTAGCTTGTGATAAGTTGGGCCATAACTCAACATTTACAGCAGGTCACCACTGCAATGATAATGCAGAGGAAATTAATCTCTGGCCCTGGTTAAATGAATGCAAGCATGAAAAGCCTAACACAAAGGTGC
Source organism: Nestor notabilis (assembly GCF_000696875.1). NCBI lineage: Eukaryota > Metazoa > Chordata > Aves > Psittaciformes > Psittacidae > Nestor > Nestor notabilis. Next base: position 90,585 of record NW_009926124.1, on the reverse strand, counting down.
CCAGCACTCACACGAGGCTCTGCCATTAATAAACGTATATAAAAAGAGATTCTGGAGTCAATAAGTGCTGTGTGCATCATCTTAGCTCAGATAGGAGCCAAAGGTGGAGAACTTAACTCCTGCCTAAGACCCCAATAGTCTAATCCCCCAAAAATGGTGACAGAGAGGATGGAGAGAACTCCAAAATCACATCACGTCTTGGCTCTGTATGAAGTAAAGCTGTGGAAATCTGTAGTAAATCCTTGCACCAAGAAATTGCCAACTTAGACAATGAAGTCAGCGTGGTGGAAGGAGAGGTTACTGCAGTCATTAAGAGATGGGGAATTACTCTCAGTCACGTAGTGAGGTAGTCTTCTCTGAAGGGCATCTCTTTTCCACCTGGGTCTGGGTGGCTCTTTGGTGGGCTATGGTAGGCTTTTAAGCTTGAGTGGTATATCTGAGTGTGATATGTTGGAGCCCACTTCTTGTGAATATCAGTCCAATAACTTCAGACCCTCCTCTTCTCCTAATGTGTTACCTTCAGACAGAATCAAGGAGATTCACTCGCCTGAAGAGACACAACCAAGGCTTCTCTAGCACTGGTGGGTTGAGTTTGCCACTCTAGTTCTAGAGGCTGCAACATCCTGGCCCCATTCCAGGTTTTGCAGCACAGGCCATTGAAATAAAGTCGATCTCATTCCATGTTCCACCACCAGACCAAATTCCTTTTCTCCCTATTCATGCCCACAGATAGGATGCAAAATGAACACTCGTCTCCTCTGTATTCTCTGTCCGTTTATTTGCTTCATTCTTCTGTGTTTAGAATGGTTCTGAATGAGCAGAAAAATCAACCAGGGCATCATTTCATCTGTTTCTTTTATTCTGAAACAGAGATTAGCTTCTCTGTAGTTCCCAGGCAGGCTTTCCACCACTTCAGAAAGAAATAGTTCTGGGGATTGTGTGTAATAAGGTTCACAAACACGCCTGTCTTCTGCAAACCAACAAACCATGTTACTGTGATTGGCATTTAATTGCTTATCAGCTATGCAGGTTTTATCAGCAAAGTGTGCCTGAGATGGCTCCTCAGGTGGAAATGTACTTGTTCAACTGAGACAGATCTTATGGACCATGAAGAATTCGGGTTAGATTTATCAGGAGAGGCTGGAGAGAAAGGGAAAGAAACCATCAGGAATTCTTTTCATTGTCTTTTTGTATAGCACCGAACACCAGCTGTGAAATAGCAAAATGAGAACGTGGCCGTCTCATGAACTGGCCCTTCACTGGAGCTCAGAAGTTGTCTCATTTCAGGCTTTGCCACAGAGTAAATTCAGAACTGGGAGTAAATCTTTGTGTCTTTTGGCCTTGTGACTTCGACAACTCAATGCAAATCATGACTGGTTTGGGGGTGTTATAGGTGTGTTGTGTGGAACAAGATCTACCTCTTCCTTCACCAATTAGTAAGCCAGTGGTAGGGGGAGTCCTGATCCTGCTTGGAATGGGTAAACTTTGTGGAGGAGAAGTGGTTTAAGCATCATTCTGAAGCACAGCCTGTTTTGAAGGCAGAGGATATGTTTAATACATTAGAGAATCACCATCATACTTTCTTTTCCCCCCTGGTAAATATCATAAATAGAAATAGTTAATCAAGGCCAAAAAAAAATCTCAGCTATCTAAGGAATGATCATGATTTCCCTGTTCCCAATATTCTCTCTGAAACCTGCCTTATTTAAAGTTTCTGATAAATTTAGCCAGGAAGAACTGTGCCTAAAATGATGTCGTCTCCCCCCCCCCCCACCCCTCCCAACAGATGTGCAAAAGATGTGGCCCCCCCCCCCCCCCCCCTTACATCAAGAAGAACAAATATAACTGTAGCTGCTTATAGGCAATCAAATGTAGTAATAATTAGTGGGTAAGTGCTGTTTTACATTTATAGACAGTCATTATGTAGGTCTGTTCCTGAAAGTGGGGAGAGAAGTGTCTGAGGGAGTTCAGCTGATGAAAACCTGATTGATTTCACAGGAGTTCCACACATTGACACTGAAATGTGCCCCATTGCAGTAAGTGCCCGTTTCCATGCAGATGAAACACTGAACTCATTCCTCTGGGGCTTCTCTTTCTCGAGTAACTCTGTTGGTTTTGCTTGGTTTGTTGGTTCCAACCCCTGCCACGGGCAGGGACACCTTCCACTAGAGCAGGTTGCTCCAAGCCCCTGTGTCCAACCTGCCCTTGAACACTGCCAGGGATGGGGCAGCCACAGCTTCTCTGGGCACCCTGTGCCAGCGCCTCAGCACCCTCACAGGGAAGAGCTTCTGCCTCAGAGCTCATCTCAGTCTCCCCTCTGGCAGCTTAAAGCCATTCCCCTTGTCCTGTCCCTACATCCCTTGTCCAAAGCCCCTCTCCAGGTTTCCTGGAGCCCCTTTAGGCACTGGAGCTGCTCTGAGGTGTCCCTTTCAGGAGCCTTCTCTTCTTCAGACTGAACAACCCTTTTTAACTGTCTTACTTAGATGTCTTATTTATTTAGCTCTTTGGAATAGGGACCATCTCTGAGCTGGTTGAGGTGCTTGAGATTTCTAACTCCAGTAATGCGCTGACTGACAGGAAAAGCAGCCTGGAGTTTCCGAGTACTCCAAATGAAGCTATAAAAGGCATAAGATCCCATGGTAAATGACAGCACAGTGGGTGACTGAGACCATTGTTGTAGTACAGTCTCTCAGCACTTGCACAATAGGAGCGAGCAGCACATTGTAGGACAGGAACAGTGACAGCTTGTCTGTCCAGGAGCAGAGAGCAAGTGGGGTCAGCGCAGGAGCAAGCCCGGAGGGGCTGATATTCCAGCATTAGAGCCAGCACAGCTTTCCTTGTAAAGGGCAAGCTGAAGTCAGCAGGGTTACGCTGCACTTGGAACAAATTGCCAGCCAGTAAAAGGCTCTGAGATGGAAAGCTGGATTTCAGGCGTGTTAGTAAAGACAGACACTCCTGTTGCCTTGAATGGGCTTCTCTGGGCTACCCCCTCATAAAAATCACCTGCGAAACATCTCCCTTAGCTGATTACTTTACTTTGTGCCAATGGTACTCATTTTTCCTGGCACTAAGTCTTTCCTGAGAGTTATTATCTGGATTACTGTCTATTGCAGCTATAAACCAGTTGCCTGTCTGGATGCTCTCGCTGTAAAAGGGACCCAATCCTGCACACAGGACCTCTGTCCCGATGCTTCCTCACAGAAGAGCTCTCACAGCTGCACGCTGCTGGGCCTTCAGTAGTAATGAGCTGAGAGCAAAGACAGCTGAGCACGTACAGAAGGAAAAGAGAAGTCAGGATGGTTTGGTGGCTGCTGATGGAGGAGATGAATGGATCAGAGAGCTCCTGTTGAAAACCCAGTGGTGGCCAAGCTCATCAAAATAGTGAGGACTAAAGAGGTTTCTCAGCTACTGCAAAGGTACCCTGAGGCAGTCCCAGAGGGAGAAGTTATAAAAAGTTTCTTAGTTTATTTCCTTTCTATTCATTTTCTGCATTCATGTTACAAAGCATTTTGGGGACTATCCTAAATCTGAGGTGCTGTTTCAAGCTTTCCTGCAGATTTCTTCTGTGATGTTGGGTAAGTCACTGAGTTCTTTTCTTGCAAGCCCTAAAAGAGGGATAAAAAACTCTTCCCCTTTTCACAGGAGGATTTGGATCCTGTGGTTGTGATGACCAGAGGAGTATCTTAAATTCTTTGTTTACTGGGAGCAGATATAACTCCTGGCAGCTGTAATGATACCATGTCCCTCAACCTCTCCTCAGTTTGAGGGGACTATATGTAATGAATGCACAAGAAAAGGAGAGGCAGTCATGCACCTAAAACCTGAGGACCTGCTAATGTACTTGAAATAAAATGGGTGGCCTCAAGTAACATATATGTAAAGGCAGCCTGAGAAACACTTTGCAGCACTGTATGAATACTTTAAGAGCTCTTCAGAGCATAGTCAGTGTGACAGGGCTTTCTGGAGATCTTTTTTTCAGAGACATTTGTCAGGAACCTCGGAATAATGCATGATGCACTTGAGGAACAAAGGGACTTATCCACTGAGTTTCAAAGGGGAAGTTTTTACAATTACAGCTGCTCCTAGGGCAGCCTATAGGCAGATTAGAGTTGAGTGAATGGTGATTGACTGTTCTTTCACAGGTTTCTTGTTCAAGGGCCTGTTGAGAATAGAAGAATTGCATGTACACCTATGCTGAGCATCTAACAAGACCTGAGATTAGGTCCCCCCTTTCCTTTATGGAGCATGCTCTCCCAGTTTACAAAACTGCTTGCTTTTACTGTCTGGAATGAAAGTTTCAGCAGCCTTGGGCAAGGAGGAGCAGCAGGGTATAAATATTACAACTAATAACACCTTTGTACCAGTTTAAAGAGGAAACTGAGAGTCTTGTGCTTAAATTTTTAAGAGCTCGTGTCTCTTGTTTATAGGCAGCTTGTGCTCAGGTGCGGATGTTGGTTCTTACAGCCCTGGAAACCCATTTTCCACCCATTTCACCATCTGCAGGTGAAGCTGTAGCACACATTGAATGCTTCCCAGTTGGATGCCTGGTGCACTCTGCCATTCATTTAGTGCAGAGTTTGTGTAGAGCAATCACAACCCAATAGGGAAAGCAAGAGCAGCACAGACCACTTGCACCCCAAACACAGGTCTGGAGCCTCAGCTAGGAGAGCTTGGCAGAGGCACCATGGACCACAGTCCTTGGCCTTGGAAGCCTTGTTGAAATCAGTGCAGCTCAGACCAACCAGTGCAATCAAAACTTGGCCAGTCAAAGCCAACCTGTTTGCTTCGTGGAGAGCCAGCACACAGGCTGTGCCTGGGAAGCACTTGCACTGTTTTCTGTTATTTTGGAAGAGGAAATGGGATAAGTACTTAAAGGGGATATGAACAGCTGAGGATCTTGGGAAAAGTACACTTTAGAGGGGGTTTTATTAGTATTTTGCTTTATTTTACTAAGGACAAACATTGAACTGTTTTTTCCTGCAGATTCTTTTTTCGGTCGTGTTTGTTTTACTTGTACAAAGATAAACCCAACTGGCTACCAAAGATGCTCTGTTTCTCATCCGGATGAGCAATAAGGCTAGTTATTCTCACCCTGACTTTCCCCATTTGGCACCAACACAAACCGTGTAATTATCTGAACACCTCTCCTCTCCCTTTTCCTGGCTGCTCTGTTTGTATCTATACTTTGTGAAGGACTTTCTTCTTCATGCTGATAGTTTGCAGATCAGTCTTCAAGCCGTGCTCAAGAAGAGCCCTGGCTCTGCTTGCACTGGAGAAACATAACCTCAGTAAAGCCATTCATCCAGGAACAAAAAGTGGTGAGTCTGGGAAACCATCTAATCTCTCCTGTAGTGGTTTTCTTAGAGCACAGAGGGAATTTGAATTTGCTTAACACCATTATCTTTGTGCTGGCTGACATGTTGTTTTATCTTAAGTTAGGGATGAAATGATGTATAAATTCTAGTTCAGAACCTGGGGAGAGGCAGAAGGAGTGGAGGTATTTCCAGAGGAATCCATTGTTGAAGGGACTGGGAGGCAAGGCTTTGTCAGAGAGAGGAGAAGGTAGTTTGAAGTCAGTGGCAGAGCTGGAAATGGGGATATTCCCTCACTTCCCCATCAGCATCCCGCTCCCTGGACTGCGCTAGACCAGCAATGGGAATCACAGTCTCATTTGTCTAACAACCTTGCTTAGGTCTGCATAAAACTTCACAATGTGAAATAAAGCAAACGAAGGCCCTTGATAGCCCCGGGAAGGCTATTTATTAACACCGCACTACGTGTGCAATCCATGTGTAGCATACCCACTGTATGTAATTAAAAGTCTTAGAGCTGTAGCACTCCATGATTAATGCCTTAGGTAGGCACTTTGGCTCCTAATACTAATAGGAAGTGACTTGCTCTAAACTGCAAGTGGTGCTCGGGTACCTCAGGAGTAATAAAGGTTGCTCGAGGCATATTGCGTGATTCCTTGACTCATTAATTATAGCTGCTCAAAGTGGAAAGTTTATAATTAAACATATAGTTTACTCTTCTACTTTTGGATGGAGTAAATTAAGGTAATTAGATTTCTTTTCCATTAAGCATATGGAGCCATTTACCAAGTGCATAGGTGCGTGGAACAAGGAGGTTACTGTGGAAGGGGGTTTTGTCTTGAGCTCGTCTGAGATCCAGCATGAAACAATGTCGTATTTATAATCAAACTAATTCCATTTAATTACCTTTATAGGTGGGGTTTGACTCTCCAAAAGGAGAGGGGTGGAGTGAATAGGCAGCTTCACTTGTTTGGCAGGAACTTTTATTGGGATGGAGCCAGCCCCATTTGCTTCACTGCTAAATTGAGTGAGAGGTTTTGATTTGAAAATATCAGAACGCATCAGATAAATAAATGAATCCATGTGTTCCAATGCAGTCATGTGTAGTTAAAAGAACAAGGGTTATTAGTAGGATCTCTTAAGCATATTATATGTGTACCTGTTCATAGCCACTACCACAATATTGAATGTGAATCTGCAGCAAGCAGGGCTGATGGCTTGGTGGTTTGGTGTGGAATGGATGTTGTAAAATGAACAAGCACTTAGTGTAATTCTCCATTATCAACATCACATCCCCCTTATATGGCATTTAATTCAGTGCAGACTTATATAGAGAGGTACATAATTTGGGGCTTTTGTATGAGCACACATATGGGTATGTGAGTGCAGGCAAGGAGCTTTGTGGTTCAGCCTGCTGTGGATTGCTCTGAGTTCCAAAATGAAAGCACAGAGAGCTGGCAAAAGCCAGAAATAAATGAGGGGGCCCTTGGTAGCTCCTATCTCATCGAGGGTCTGGTCCTGTCTTCCATTGCCAAGAGCTTTGATTCGTGTATTGGCTGGTACTTTGAGGCTGGAGCTCCAGTGGTTCTGATCTGGGTGCAGTTTTGTCAAGAGAAGTCAGACTCATTAATCCTGGCCTGCGGCAAGTCTTTGTGGCTGAGAACAGTACGAAATGTCTCCTAATGACTCGAGCAGGGATAGGATGGAAATCAGGGAGTCTGAGTACTTAGACTTCATGAACGTGTGCATGGTTTGTTTAGTGTCGTCCCCCCCCTCGGTTTTTATTCCCTGTTGTGGGTAGATATGAGGTGTGTATTGATTACCTGGAGAGCATGAATGGCATTTGTTTCTTTGCAGAATTAAACTCGACATATACATAATAATGACTTGGCCAGGCTCTGCCTTTCATGAGCTTTCCCAGGCCCTGTTTGCAACTCTTGTGAGGGTCTTTTCTGCAGCTTATTTATATGCAAATCAAACATAAAGGTATTAGGATGTTAGAAAGATACGAGGCAGAAGCTCTTCCCTGTGAGGGTGCTGAGGCGCTGGCACAGGGTGCCCAGAGAAGCTGTGGCTGCCACATCCCTGGATTCTAGGATTGTAAGGGGAGGTCTTTGTCCTTGCAATAGTGCCAGCACAGCCCTGCTGTTGCTTGACAAGGGAGCAGCACTGGCGTGGGCTGGAATAGCCATGAAAACCTTTGTCCTTGTAGAGTGGTCTCTAAAAGGGATCTGAAGCATCGATTTCTGTTGTCAAGTGAAGCACGAGTGTCACTCTGGCTTTGTGCATGAACCTTATCTCCGTTTCCTCACTGAGCAGAAAGAAACCCAGCTCCCTATCTTTTATTTGATTTCCTTGAGCAGGGAAGGGGAGCAGTTATGTTGCAGCTGGCTCGTCTCAGAGCATTGGAGCTAGACAAGGAATACCTTATGCTGGTTTGCCCAGTGCTGCTAGCACTGAGGCTGGCAGCCTCATTGTGCTTTCCCCTGTTGTGTGCTCCTCCTCACCACACCACCTCCCGATGCTCCCCACTACCCCACACGTTCCTCTTGCAGAGGGGGTTCTCTTCAACCAAGAGCTGTTTATTCTTTAAATCAGTACCTGGGAGCTGTGAATTTTAAACTACTCTCAACTTTCTGACCTCTAAGGCCAGGTTATTTCATTGAAAACACTCAGAAACTGGCTTCAAGACCTGGGTCAGCAAACCCCTGCATCTGCAAAAGGAGTCCAATCGATTTCAATAGTGTTTCTTTGCATGGATCTAAGCAACATTATTCCTCCACAAGTTTCTGTTTTGCTTCCTGATGCAATCCAAGGCACTCTTTAATCTGCGAACTTCTATGTGCTGATTCTTGTACCTTTATTTTCAGTCTTCTGCTCAATCCTGACTATGGCAAAGCTCAGAATGGTGTCTACTGGATTGGGCTTTCAATCCAACATGTGTAATTAGCTTAGTTGGTCTTGGCTGGTGTCGAAAGGTGCCGAGCAGGCAATGTGAAGGTTTTCATGCCAGTGTATTAGCGCAGGGAAGACAAACACCTCATGAACTTGTTATACATTTAAATGTGCCACAGCACTGAGAGGAGCAGCAGGGAAAAGCCGCTGAGGGAAAGCTCAAGCCTTGTGCTGGGGGAAGAGAGAAGCAGATTTTCAGATCACGGGCAGGAAGAGAGTGGAGAAATCCCTTGGAACTGCCCAAGTGCAGACCTTTGCTGCCCGCGAAGCGAGGTCCCGATCTGCTATGACACCACAGCAAACCCTTTGTGTGACTGTCAGATGAGTGAAGTGATCACACTTCATCCTGCTACAGCAGAGAGATTATTAAATAGGGGGGTTTCAGTCTGGGTTCTCCAAGAGGCATTGTTCAGCTCTCTGCTGTGTCAAGCTGTTGCATGACCTGTGGCTTTTGAAGGCATGGGCACAAAAGCTGCCATCCACCCTGCAAGTATAGAGAGGCATTGGGCTTCCAGAGCTGTGGCCTGTGCAGGAAGCAATGGTCAAAGAGTCAATAACTACGTAAGTCCGAAATGCTTTTGATTTTACTCCAGACAGCTTCTCTAACACAAGGAAGTTGTGCAGAATGAGCTGAAGTTTGCATGTCAGTGGCACAGAATATTGCAAAATATACTCTGACCATGGCAGAGGGTTGGAACTAGACGATTTAGGGTCCTTTCCAACCCAAACCGTTCTGTGATTCGATGATTCGAATCGAATTGAGGTACTAAATTAAAGCAGGGCTGCCTCCTTGGCCTAAGGAAAGAGAGACTGTAGTTGGCTGTTTGCATTAGTAATTCCTACCAGACTCTGTGTCTGCTAAAGCACCGAGTAGCTTCTTTATTTAAAGGATGCCTCGAAATGAAACTGAGGTAGAACAGGATGAAGAACTTCCAAACTATGAATGGAAGGTCATGGCATGAAAAGCTGAAATGTCACATTTGTTGCTCAACTTAGTGGTATTACATCCGGAACAAAATGTAGCCCTTCAGCTCTGCCACTGCAAATAAGCTGAAGTCAAACAGAAGTCCTTGAGTGCAAACACACAGATCAGAGTTAAATTTCCTTCTAACTCCTGGGTAATAGAGTTCTGTCAGAGCCAGGAGTCAATTAAGTGGATAAATACTCACATCGTTCACTAACACTTAGCATTGCAGTGATATTTTGCTGAAGTAAGCACTTAATGTGATTATTGTGTTTCAACCTGATTTAAGATGACAAGTTTTGCTTTTCCTAAATATTAATTAGCCCTGAATTTCTATTTATTTAAACTCGGAGGCAGCAAGTGGGTAGTTGTGTGATTTACCTCCATCTCCTGGCACTTATCTCATCTGGGCCATTTGAAATGCAATTCTAAACAATTAGCCTTCATGCTTGTCAGCATAAAGAATGAAGAATAGAGCTTGGTTGGTTGGTTTGGGGGAATGATCATCCTCCCATCTGCATCTACAAGTGCAGGGATCTGCTCATTTCGGAGCTGACTGCCAAATGAGGGGTTTGGGACATGTAATCAGGGAAAGGCAATAGAGTTTTAAATGGGTTTTCATTTGTTTGGTTCCCCTAGAACTAAGCTGTTCCCTTAGGGCTGGATTTTAGGGACACAGTGCTGCATTGCTTGTATTGTGCTACTGGTGTAGAGTGCTCAGGGGTCTGCCGAGCAGTAAATACCTGAGCTAAGTCTATTACCTGGGAGGTTTTCAATAGTATTATAGGAATGGGAATGGGAGAGAGGGATCTGCATCTGGGATGAGTGTGCTGCCTGGCACGGGTGGCTTGTGGAAGAAATCTGTTTCCACAGTAGTCCCCACTATAGAGGCAGAACATTTTCCACATCAGACCCCTTCAGAGCATCTTGGGGTTGTCTGAACTCCTTTGACATCTCCGAAATCTTCACCCTGTGGTAGCTAAGAACTCGGGGGCCAACTGTGAAAATGTGTCATTCAACTCACCGGTGGCATGGATGAAAGATGGGTATTTAAAGCTTCAAATGGGCTGAGATGAAAAGACTCTGGGCACCCAAAGCTCCTTTTGAATCTAATGGGAATTTGCGTACTCAGCTGCGAAAATAGAGGTATTTTTTATAGACTGGAGCATTGCACATCTCCCCCCAGGACTTCTGCTCCATTTCTCCAGTCCCATTATGACCCTCGTTGCACTCTTTTTGCTATTACTCTGTATGTAATGAGGGGATGGTTGAAGTATTTCAGCTGTAATGGACGAGTGGCCACTAATTTGCCTTGAAACATGCCTTTCCCTTTTAAATACTTCCTCTCTTTTGGACACTGAGATGCTGAAATACTTCTATTTCCATGGAAGAAGTTGTTGGTAATCGTAGCAGGAGCATGTCACCAAGTGGTCACCTGTCTTGCTGCCATGTGTTAAATACTTTGGGTCATCTTCTCGTTTGGAGACTTATTTTTAGAGCTGTACTTTCTGAATGTGTTCTTGGCCACCAGTCAGAGAACAGCGGGGTTAATATAGCTCTTGGTGGAGCTCGCCCATCTGTTCCAGTTTCCATCCAACCATGGAGTTTTACGAGAGCTCTCTAGGAGGGTTTTGAGTTATCCAATTTGTAGTATTCTCTAATATAATCAGCTTGGTAGCACTTGAAAAGCTCTCTGTGCCAAACAAGAGGGTATGAAATCTGCTATGAGACAAAAGAACTTGGAATTCTGAGATGGTTTTTACATTTTCAGGAATTGTGTTTATTTCAATTCATATTGAAATTAGAGACTGGAACAGATGGAGTGATTGTACAGTAAGATGAGATTAGACGAGGCTTTGACACTCCAGTGAGGAACTAGAAGGCTGACACTACTGGTTGGGGTTTTCTTTGGGGTCTATTTATGGTTTATTTATGTCAAGAGTAACACATCTATGAACAGTCTGACCCAGACCTATGGATGAGATAGATCATCAAGACTTGTTCAGTTGGGCATGTGCCATCTCCTGAAATTCACAGGCAAAACACACTGTGTTATGGAGCTGTGATGATAGAATACAGTTATTTAATAGGATTTTGGAAGAAGTGTTGGGAAGATGGTGTTTGAAGTCAACACTGAGGGGATGCCACAAGCTTTTGCTTGACCTTTTTTCCTTAGTCTGCAGTCTGAGTCATCTTAACTGATCCATGCATCAGGATACTCCTTTCTTCAGGGTTGTGTTTTTAATGGTGGGCCCCATCCAGCAGCATTGTTCCTAAGACAGATGTTTGCACTGACTAGATACGAGCACAGATTTTGCATGTGGATGTGGCTGCAGTGAGAGGAAGCATGAACTGCTCTGTGGATGTTACACTCATTCTGTGGGCAAAGAGTTTCTAGTTTAATTTATGATGTCTTTTCTCAGTTTCCATTGGCATTAAAGCCACAGAATTAAAGGAAATAGAGTAATTGAGATCCTTCCATGCTAATACATACGAGCAGCCATTTGGAAATTGAGATGTTATTACAGAAACCTAATTAAATCATTGTTCACCACTTGCCCCCGTCCCCAGCTATGAAATAACCATGAAGTGTGGTGACTTTTCTCCAGGCAATCACCATGAAATCAGCACAAATTCTCCATCAAAAATGGACAACTGTGAAGATTAAAGCAAAGAGCGCCGGAGGCATTAGGACTGTGCTGTGTAATTAAGTGCATTTTTCTTGTGGAGTAGGAGGGCTTTATTTCCCCCTCTGATAACTAGAATAGGGCCCAGACCTTAGACAACCTATGGAGGAAAAACCCCAAGGAACTAGGAGAAAGGCTTGGTCCTCTCAATAAAGTTGTAGGCAGTTGCAGCCATTAAGGATCTGGCCTTTTCCTTGGAGAACGAAAGCAAAGCTGGGTTTGAAAAGTTCACATAGGCTTTCCTCCTAACACATGCCTGTTGGAGGTCAGCTAAGGACCAAAGAGGTACAGCTGGAAAGGGATACAATTACAGGTATAAGTTAGCAAGAGAGAGATGAGGTCAGAAAGCTGCTGAGAAATGGCATCAAACCCTGACATAATTTCCTCTTCAGGCTGGCTGTAATTCCTGTCATCTTGGTGTTCTTGAAAGAGAAGGCAAAGAGCAAACAACCCCCGTTTCCTTGTTTAGGAAAGAATTCTTCCCTGTGAGGGTGCTGTGGTTGTGCTTATCTATTTGTATTTACAGAACTTGCCAGAAAAGCCCTGAGTTTTAAATACAAGCTCCATCTCAGCTAATTCTGAGGTTCCTATTAATAGGAATAGATTCCTATTCCTATTAAATGCTCATTAATCAACAGTATAAATGGGAATCACAGGCATGTAGAAGTTAGGCAACTTATCCAAGCTTGTAGAAGGTGAATTTCCCTGGTCAGAAAAGAGAACAGTTGCATTCTCTTCTTTGTCTTCCTTTCTTTGTGTTGTGTGTTCAATCCTGGATGACCAACATGACCAGACATCCACCACTAGACTCCTCTGTGTCCTGCCAAACGTTGCTGAAGAGCTAGGATGTCCTGTGTTGCCCTTCCTCCTTCTTTCCCTCACTTCCTTGATGGGAACAGCTCTCAGAATCTCTCATTGGAGGGAAAGAACTGTCCTGGCATAATTAAAGGAAATGGAAATGGGTGGGTTTGTGTTTTCTTTTCTTTCTAATTTACCAGCAGCTGTGGTAGTCAGGGCTGGTGGTTGAATCACCTTTCTGAGACTCCAGGTTTAAATTACAGTTTCATTATTTTCCATTAATGGTGTCCAGGATAGAGGAGGAGACTTCCAAAGTTTTGCAAATGGAGGAAGACACCCAGGAGCCCAGTGATTTTCAGTGGGAAATGAGCATTTAAATGGTCCTTTGTGCCTTTGAAAACCTTCTTTGTTAAAGTCAGCTTCACAGTGGAAGAAGCCCTGGTATGGTTTAGTCTCTGTTACCTTCATTTGAAGAAGAAAATCCTTCTAAAGGTAACTTGATCGTGGTTTATCAGTGCCCATGTGGGGAGGATGTTTCTGATCATAGCAGAGTATTTAAACTGTCTGACAAAAGCATAGCAAGACCCAAGAGTGGGAACCTGAAAGCAGCCATATTCAGTCTAGGCATGAAATGTGTATTTTAAACAGCCTGAATTGTTAACCCTGGAAAGAACTTGACAGGTTCTCCATCTCTAAGCTATATTGATAGTGTCTGATGCAAGCTGCACAGGGAGACCAGATCCGGCGCTGCAAACACCAGTGCACTAATCATTCCAAACTGATGCTGGAGTCTTGTAGCTACTGAGCTTCTGGGACAGAAGCTGGATCTGCCACACGAGTATGTGCTGTTCTTTTGGACTTAGCGGGTTTTTCAGAGCTGATTAGGCTGAGTCCAAGGCAGCACTTTATTTCTTTGTGCAGCTGGTTAAAGTTGAGGTCGAGCTGCACATCCAAACTAAGTTGCAGCCATGACTTGAGTTTCTTGCTGTGGTTCTGTGCTCACTGTAAACACAATAAAAAACACAATAAAATTACGACCAGATGATTCTTTCACATTTTTAAGTGCCTCTTGCAAACCTGTGTTCTTTTTCGATGCCTTAAAAAGCAGCTCAACGTTGTTGAAATCCCTCACATGCTAAAGTCTCCAAATAGCAGTTCCAATCCAGCAGTGGCTGATACTCTCTTTAGGGTGTGACACCAGTCTAACTTCTTCCCCTTGCCTGTAGCCTTTCTCCTGGGACATCTGTTCTTGCTACGTATGATACTCAAAGCTTGCACCCCTTATGGCCACATCAGTAGCATGGCATTTTCTCAAGGACAAGGGGGAGGCTGAAGCTGGCCCCTTGACTTGTTAAGACTCTTGGCTGGAATTTCACTGACATCTTGTTCTTCAATAGGAACTTATCACTGTGTGACTCAAGGTTTTAATTGACTTGGTATCAAAGTGATAATAGTGGCTGGCTCAGCCTGTCTCAGTATTGCCAACCAAGATTTTGTTCATTCATTTTTATTTTCAGAGCTTTAAATACTTCTTATCTGATGTTACTTCAATGGGGAAGATGATAGGGTCTTTTGAAAGAGAAACCGAAGTCAGATACCTGCCAGGAAACTTGCTGCAGTCACCTCCTCATTGCCAGCCCCAGCACAAAGCTGGGGACTGGGTAAGCAGAGTTCAAATAAAACACATACAGGGCTTGATTCTGGCCTTGCTTCTAGCAGCAAATCAGAGTAATCTCCATCGAGGTGGGGAAAGCTGCCTCTCAAGTTAATGAATCATAGAATGGGTTGGGTTGGAAAGGACCTTAAGATCATCCAGTTCCAGCCCCTGCCATGGGCAGGGATGCCTGACACTAAACCGTGTTGCCCAAGGCTCTGTCCATCCTGGCCTTGAACACAGCCAGGGACGGAACATTTACTGGCACTGGGCACCTGGTGCCAGTGTCCCACCACCCTGACAGGGAAGAACTTCTTCCTTGTATCTAACCTGAATCTCCCCTCTTTTAGTTTGAACCCATCACCCATTGTGCTATCACTACAGTCCCTGATGAAGAGTCCCTCTCCAGCATCCCTGAAGCTACACTAGAGTGTGCCAGAGGCTTGTAATCCAAGAACCTGGGAGAGGACCACTACCATTTTCCATATTGTGTGCCAGGGAGAGCTTGTTCTGCTAATGCTGCTTATTCACTTCTGTGCAAGGTGAAGAGAGCCACACTAGGGTTTCTCTCCTCTCTACCTTCTGTCTCCCGTACCCCTGCTCATTACTCCATCCTCTGTTTGTGTTCCAATCATTTCCCTTGAAATATGGCAGGGTTGAGCCCTTCTGCTTGTTGGAAGCACCAAAGTCATCCTCTCTTTCTGCTGCAGTCGAGATGCTTTACTCAGTTACTTAAGGTTTCCTTTTCCTTTTCAGTAATACTGACATCACTGATGGTTCCGGAGTGGTGCCACCTTGGTACAAATGCTACAAGAGGAGCAGCTGAGAGATGCTGGAGAGGTGGGAATAGGTGGCAGGGGTGATAATGGGAAAAAAAGAGGGGAAGAGGGACATTTTAACTATGAAAGCGAGCTCCTGACCTGTTCTGTGGAGTCAGGAAAACTCTCTGGCCGCACATTCAGGAACGTGAACTGGGAGGGTTGACTGTTGAAAACGCCAAGTGGTCATATCCAGACCGGATCTAGCTACTTCCTCTGCCTTCATTTATCACTATGATGCTGGCAAGAGATCATGGATGGTGTCTTCATCTCTAAGATCACAGTTCATGCCAGCAGTTGGCTCCTGACCACTGACATCCCTCAGGCCATTATCATTCTCCTTGAGGCCCTGAATGAAGTACTTGAGGACACATTTGGTTTTAACCATGTGAAAACTCCTATTGAAATTACTGAGAACCATGTGCTCCAAGTTAAGGGCAGTAAGTCAGTGATTCTGCAGATGAGTTTGTCTTAATATTCCTCATTTTTCTCAAATAGTGACCAAATTCAACAAATTCTATTTCTTAAGGTGCACTCCTATGGGACATCCATGAAAAGAAACAGTGTTTGGTCCTTTTTCCAGTTTTCTTCAAGTATGATTTGCTTTAGATGTTTCTCTCCCCCTGTTTTTTTAGTGTAGCCACATAAAATTGTCAGTGTCTATGAATACATTTTGCATTGCTGGCCTCAGGCCAGCAAATGTACAGGAACAAGGTTCTGGTCCTGCCCAGGTTCATCTCTTTACATTTGCAAGGAGGAACGCATCCTCCAAGAGTCCACACGAGCTCCTTGGATGCAGCAGATTGCCTTGGGCTGTTTACTGTAGCAAATACATTTGTAGAAGCACATTCTGGCAGTTGGTTCTCTATGGACACTGCAGCAGCAAGAGAGGAAGAAACTATTTACAAGTCCTCAAATATGCCCTGCTCAAGCACCTGAGTCTATTTTGAAAGGCAAAGGTGCGTGATAGGTCATTGAGCTGCTGCAAGTGAATAGAAGGCAGGTTTGTCACTTGATCAAGGCTATCTTTCAAAGCTCCACCATCATGTTTGTTCACAGGCACCAACTAGGCAGGACAATCTGGTCAGAAGCTGGATATTGGTAGCCCTAATGCTTTGTGAACGTTAGCAGGATCAGAGCCAACACTTTGCTGTTTGTTGGGTAGCATTGAAAAGGGTACAGGATGAATTGCCTAAGGAGTGAGGAGCCCCCTGATCCTGAGCCATGAAATGTTCAAGTTAAGCTCATCCTCATGTGGCTGAGCAGCTTGGTTTGGAAAAGTCACATTCAAGATCAAGACTGCATAAGGGAAATGAAGGCAGGGATGTCTGGAAAGGGACAATTCTGCTGTCACACTCAGTGCGAGGTGTCAAGATGTGACACCTTTGTGGTGATAAAGGTGTGTCCTTCCTCCTTTCCCAACTCTGTCTCCCAGCTTGGTCATCTTCCCTTCCAACTCTGCCAGACCTCATGGGCTGAGACCTCAAGAAGCTCATGAAAGCCAAGTGAAACTGGGTGGGATGCCAAGGCAGGAAGCAAAACACATCACTGATTGTGTTTGCTTGACAGAAGGTTCTCGGTGGGCTTTTATTAATAATAATACTTTGTACCACTGATATCTTTCATCCAAGGATATGCAAATATTGACTGATTGAGAAATTCCCTGCACTCAATTTGATGGTATTTCTGTGTTTGCTTTTGTATAATGCAATAACTTCTGAATGTCACATCTCATCAGTACAAAACTGGAGGGGGAGGATGTTCATCAATAAGCAGAACTTTCCTGGTTTGAAGAGAGCAACATCAGTCTGGAAATGCCAAAATGGAGAGGAAAGAAGAGGGAAGGGAACAGAGCACGTGGAGTAACAGAGGTGAAGGAATAGGAACAAGGATAGAGAGCAGCCAGCGGAAGCTGTTACGGTGAGGAAGACAAAGGAATAGACAGATCCTTTGATATGTGTTGGGAACTGTGCTGGCAAAAGCAACACAAGCAGGTAAACTGATAGCAAAAACTGTGAGGATGTCATGGGAAGGCAGTGGCAGCAATAGGAATAGAGCCAAGGCATCCTCAGCTAGGAGCCCTGTATTTTAAGCACAAACCCAACCTTTTAGGGCCATGCTCACAGCTGGTAGGAGCTGGCATTGTACATGAAGCAATGTCAGTTTATGCTAGCTGCAGATCTAGCCTGGGATATCTTGATTGGAATCTATGGTGGTAATTATTCACGCTCTCCATTTCTATTTTGGGACTAATTAACTATTCTAGGTTCCTATAAAGAATATTGTCAACTATTTAATGGCTCATTGGCTTTAGCAGGATTTCCAGCTTCTCTTACAATTTCAACAGAATACTTACTGTGATTTGTGACTTAGACTAACAGCTAGTGAGCTGTGAGCAGACCGTATTATGATGTTAGTTCTACCCTTTGACAAGTAGGTTTTAATTGGCTTTACATGGATTCTCCTTGATGATACAAGGCGTTTGAAAACAGAAGGTATTAGAGTAGAGGCTTTCTCAAAACATGTAAAAGTAGTGCCTTTGTGTTAACATGTGTTCCATGGCTGCGTCTCAACTTTAGACAATGAGGATGGCTATTTCAAATTAAGTCCCATGTTGGCTTTCCATCTGTCTTCATCAAGACATTCAAGCCAAGATCTTCAGCCTAATTTTGCACTGACAAAATTACTTCAGATTTCTGACTAGCTCAGTGCATCGGCTGTTGAATACTCCTGTAAACATCTATTTGAAATGTGCATTGTTCTGAAGATGTAGCCCTCGTTGTTGCCAGTTTGTTAAAAGCATGGCTTGGAGTGCTCCTGAAAAGATTAATTGCTCAAATAAGTCTTGGTAACTCATCTCTCTGTATTTCCATTAAGGAAATGCATTTGTTGTGATCTCAGAAGTGTGTTTCTCAAGATAACAGGTTCCCATGCCATAGCATCCTATCTACAGCTGCTCTGCGTGAGGATCTGAGGATGTCTGTCAAAGAGAGACTCCCAAAGTGTTTAGTAGCCACCTCTGTTTTAGTAGATGGAGAAGGCAGCTTGATCACAGGCTGGGGCTTTTTACATTGCACTGTGCCCTTGTGTTTCTTCAGAAAGGAAATAGGAGACCAGTGGAGCTGAAAGCAGGTGAGCGCAGAGGTTTGATCTGATTGTGTCCTTGCCCTTACTCATGCTTTCATGTATTTATGGTGTGTGAATTACAAGATCCTCACAGCTGAGGCTGACCAGGACAATAGAAAGAAAGAATGAGTGACTGAATTCATTCTATTTCCAGAAGGTTTTAGGCTTTTTGCCATTCAAATATAGTGGCAAGAATACACATATACACATGCATATAGTTGAGGACAAATTCTGACATCTTGCCAAAACTGTAGCCCCATCCTCACAGCTTCTGTATTACCACTATTTCTTTGCCCATTTTGCTTAGTCTTGTGCTTTCTTCCATGAAGGAATGGGGGCAATAGAACATTTCCTACTTACTTTTTTGCATGGACATTGTTGTCATGTGTTTTATCTGCCTTGGGAATGAATTGGGAGGATCCAAGTGTTTGTAGAACCTTTAGTTCAACTTTAATGTAGTACTTGAAGAGCAGCGAGCAAAGGTTGCAAGCTCCTTTTGGGTGGAGCAGATGTGGGACAGTGACCATCTTAGGTTGTTGTCAGGCTGAAAGGAACGAAGGCCACTTACCCACAGACAAAGTTCTGTCTCAGATTCCCAAATCATCCACTCACAAGGGGAGAAAATTGAGCCCTTTCTTTTGCTTTGTAGAGAACCACGTCAGCTGTTGCTATTGCAAAGGAAGTAAACAGCCAAACACAGGCGGACTTGAGCAGAAGTAATATTGACAGTGTTATGAGGGCACAAAAAGCTGGGAATCGGGTGTGTAAGAGGCAGAGAAGGGTGGCCAGAAGGGATTTATGCTAATTCCCTAATACGTGCTTCCCATAGTATTTCCTAGTGCCTGTCTCATCACCATATATCGTGTATAAAGCAACTGCACCCAACTGGAGTAAACATTTCCTTCTGTTCTGCAAGATTTCATCTGAGATAGGTGTGTGGCATTAAATAATTCCCTGTCATCAGTGTCTGTGATGTGTGTTAACAGCATTCAAATGAGCCTTTATGGAAGACACTCAAAAAAACCCACCCCAAACAATCTCCTAAAGTAGTTTTTTGGCAATAGGTCTGCTAAATCTTTAACAACCTTCTCTAAATAGCGAAGCTAATTTGCTAGTTCCTAAGTGAAGGATTACATGTGCAGGCTTGTAGGCCACAGCGGTACAACTCAGCTTGGAGGCACTTTCCTTGTTGCATAGTCTGCACTTGTCACCTACGAGATAATAAAGAAATCCTAGTGGAAAAAAAACCCTGATGGAAATATATTTATTGACATTTCAGCTCTGCAGAAGGAAAAGAGCAGCGGATGTGGAGGTGGGCAGTTGATTTGATGGAGAAGGCAGGAGAGATGCTCTTGATCACGTTTTGCAGTTTGCTGTTCTGCACAGGGATTGGAGTCAGGCTTGTGCAATGCTGCAGCTGTAGCACCAAGGCCTTAAATCAGGATTTACTTTTGGCTGTATGCTCTCATACACTCATAATAATGCCCTTTTTGTGTGTCACTAGTGCCCTTAAACACCAAAGGGCTAAAAATAATCAAACAAGCACAAAAGCTTAGAAACAGGAGATAGAACTGATTATTCTGCTGGTAAATGGTTAATGTTTATCTTCCCTATCTTCCCCCCAAAAAATGCCCAAATCCTGAAGCAGAAATGTGCCTTCTGCAATCTGTATTGCAGATCTCTTACCTGGGCTGCAGATTTACTGAGGGTCTTAAACCAGTGCCCATGTCTGTTACACATAAAGACCTCCTGGGTGCAACCTCTCCCTGTTTTCAGTCTCTGCCAGGAACAGGCAGGTTTCAGGTTTAGTTTTGTTTATTTTTGCTGCTTTGTTCTCTTTTTTTTTCTTTCTTTCTTAATTTCACCCTCCTCTGCAGCCCTTTGTTGTGAAAATATCAAGGCAGATACAAGTCACTGCAGAGGCATCGGCTTTGATAGGAGCTGCACTGGCAGAGACCACTTGCTTTATGCTGTGGCTATAGAAAGATAATAAAGACTACTTTCCCCACAATATTTAGCAACCTTTTCACTCCAAAGGCATAGAGCCCTGTGATGGGGACCTTTCTGGATTAGATGGATGGCCAGAACTGACCTTTAGTGTCTTTTCTTGTCTTGTTTTCATCTGATGCCATTTGCTTTACTTTCTTTCAATGAATCAGCACGTACGAGTCCCAGTCCCAAACTGACTCACCAAGAAAACCCCACAAAACCAATAATTTGGGTTGGGTAACAGCTTTATGTATAAACTCAGCTATTCAGTTTTGGCTTCATTTATATGTGTCAGTGTATATATGCTTTAAAAGTTCCCCTAAATATTAACCACCATTATTAATCACACCTATTGTATATGGAGACTGTATCCATCCCCTGCCCCTCGCCCCAGGTGTGCAGTTTGACTTTAATAATGCAGGAATCATGAGGTTTTAAAGCACAGTAATTTTTTTTCCTGGTTGAATTCGATGGACATCACAGAGCTGAGAGAAGAAAATACAATCCATCTTCTGTGAAATGAACTCAGTCATCCTTCCGTTTATTGAGTGAGAGGGAATACAACACAAATCCACAAATGTCAAAAGCGGTCCACAAGGGATCATTCCATTTCTTTTTCCATTTGTTTCCTTGATTAAAATGATTTTTAACTGATTCCTCTCTTAATTTAATACAACCGACTATAATTCAGTTGAATAACCCCCTGCCAGAGTTTGGGCTTGGCCAGATTTGCTGGAAATAGGGTGGTCATGGGGAGGGACTTTGCTGATTAATGCTTGTGCACATCAGTAATCTCTGCTGTGACTGGATATGCAATGGGAAATATTCCAGCCTCATTAAGTTCAGTGGTGGATTCCTACTGATTTGAATGGGCTGGCAAAATACCCCAGTGGTGATCAACTGATCTCTTCTGGGATGAAGAGAGGAGGTCTTTTAGCAATGTTTTCTGCTGATGAGCTTATTCTGCTGGCTCAGCAGCCCCCCACCAGCACCTTCTGTGTTCCCTGCCTGTGGCAGGAGCTCTTTGTTATCCATGGGGTCCTTCCGAAACTCCCAGTCCTATGCTCACTGCATAAATGAGGGTGGTTGAACTTCAATACACAAGATTCATTTTGACCTGAGCCAGACCAGCTACATGAGAACGTAGGGCACAGGACTAGCAATCACCCAGCTCATCCTGCTTACTCTGGCTGCAGGAACAGGGAAGTATGTGCAGCTCCCCCGTCACAAACCTTTCCAGTTAGATCATACAGTGACTTTTCTGTTTCCTGGTTGAATAAATACTTTTGTGTAGGAGGTAGAAGTATTTCCCACATTCCGTATGGGTTATGAAGGGATCCCCTTAGCAGTCACTTGGGGCTAGAAACTATTATTCCACCCTCACAAGAAACCCATGAAATGGCTCATCCAGCATCATGCAGGGCAGACACAGGATTGCAGTCCAGATTACCCAACCCAGTCTTGTGCCTTATGACCCACACAGTTTGTGCCTTATGTGCAGCAAGGTCCTAATTCCCTAAAAGCTTCTAAATGAGAGGATAACCAAGGTCTTTCTGTATTCCCAAGTAGCTGTGGCTATTCTTTGAACTGTAGTGTGTAGTAGGAGTGAGTAATAGTATCATACAATGAAAATGAAGATTGTGAAGAGCACTCTTTCTGTAGCAGTACCAGATTATTCAGGAAAGAAGTTTCTTCCTCTACTAAGGCCATTGTTGTCTTATCAAGTCTAATATCCTGAGATGAAAAGAAAGCCTTAAAAAGTTGAAATAGAGCAGTAATGAATTAAGAGCCACCAGACATTGTTAGTTTAATATTACATTTTAAAGAGCTGCTTTTAAGTGAGGGATAATTTAACTAAGCCACCATTAGTAGTTTTTCTGCATTAATTTTAAAGCCAGATCTGAAATGAGAGTAAACTTGTGCTAGTGGAGGCTCTGAGCATTTCCATTTGGATATGGAGCTGGATTAGCAGCCGTGGAGGCTCTGTTCTCCCTCTGCCTGAACAACCAGCCCTGATAATGGAAGTGCCCTTTTCCCTTTACCCAGCCACCACCAGGGCTTGGTACTAGGGACAATGCCATGGAATCCATGGCAATTCCATGCAATCCACAAAGCCAACACAGGAGGGTAAATTAATGCTTAATTAAAACCTGACATAGGAAGGGAAATTAAATTAATGTCCTAATTAATGCTTCAGGTTTAGTCCAAATAGGAAACTTAATGATTCTCCTTTCCCTTTTACAGCACTCCACTTACCTCTGAACAGTGATGAATTTAGCTCGTTTGGCCTCAATCCTGGAAAGCATCCTCATTAAAAGATGTATTGAAGCCCACACTTAATTGCTGGCCTGGATAAGCATGGACTTGAGTGTTTGATTAAATAAGGTGGAGCTATTGGGAAAATTTTGCATAATGGTCCCCAATTTGACTGATTTGACTCTAGAGCCCTTCGCTTCACATCCTGTATTAGAATGAATAACATCACAGTGTTTCTTTCCTCAT
This sequence comes from Nestor notabilis, assembly GCF_000696875.1. Taxonomy (NCBI): domain Eukaryota; kingdom Metazoa; phylum Chordata; class Aves; order Psittaciformes; family Psittacidae; genus Nestor; species Nestor notabilis. The sequence continues at coordinate 67,780 of NW_009926124.1, read as the reverse complement.
GGTAGTTTTAGTGGAGTTGGTATTTTTTTAAGCATCACTTCTTTATGAGCAGGAAGAATCAAAAGTCCACTAGAGCAGCAAGTTTTTTGTGGAGGAAAATGAGAACAGGAGAAGTGTTTGAAGGATTGAGACAGCACATTCACCCTATCACGGTTCATTTCCTTTAACAAGTCTTGGTTTATTCATGACAAAGGCTTCCATCTGACAGTATGTGAAGTACAACAAAGTGGCAAACTGAAAATGCTTAGGCAGTTAGGTTGCTCCACTGGCTGCAAAATGAGCTTCATGGAATGGATTTTGGACCCATCCCATAGGGTCTGCCCGAACGCTGTTCTTTGGAAAAAATAGTGTGTGTTGTAGGGTGAGATGTCTGAAGGAAGAGGAGGATGCTGGTAGCGCATGAAGAGTGGTAGATGAGTTGCTGAAAGGTGTATTTTTGGTCTCAAGGGCTGTATTTTTCTTTATCAAAGGGTTGATAAAGCAAAGGATGAAACGCTCTGGCCTATGCCATGCAGGTTGCATGAGAAGACCTATTAATATCACCTTGTGACCTTACATTTGGTGAGTTGATGGATTCAGCGCAAGAGGCACTAGCATCAGCCTTGTAACACACCCTTTATCAGTCGTGTGAGTCAGCCCTGCAGAGAAGCAAGCAAACTTGTGTCCCTGGCTTCCTTCTCTTAAAGCTTTTGTTGTTGGCGGTTTTCTTCGCTCCTAGATTAGGAAAGCTGCAGGTTGAGTTGATTGGAGCCTCTTCCAGAACTTATGTGCAACACTTAAACCAGTCAAGTGCATTGTGCACTTAGATAGTGAGTTAATAGTAGGTATGAAACCTCCCCTGCACTATTAGGTCAAACTAGAGACTAAATTGCTGTACCTGTACGGAAGTGTTTGTGTTTTGAACTGCAAAAGCACCAGCCTTTGCCTTCCCTTCCAGCCACTTACCTCTACCCAGCAAAGATGTTTGTGCTGCCACCCACTGAACTGTGCTAGCTGAAAACTAACCAAGTCCAAGCAAACCCCAAATAAAAGGCCAAAGGAGATGTTTAAGTACACACCAAACTGTGATCCCCACTTCCTACAATGTATGAAACCAGTTTACCTCTGCTCCTTTTGTGGTGGGAGGTGCCACATGAGTCAAATTGTTGGTAGAAGGGGAGGAATGCTGTATGCCCAGCGTGGAGCCACCACACCTACTTGTTTAATCTCTCTGCATTCATACTGCATGCATCATGACAGGAGCCAAAGTTGGGCGGAAGCCCTCATGAGGTCATAGAAGGAAGAAAAAGGTGTGTGTATCCAAAGAAATACCCACCTATTATAGCTCTTACATAGTTCACCTCCTGGGTTGAGCCCTATGCAATTTTATTCAGCGTCCTCTGAGGTTTCTCTCTGCAACCACACGCCCTGGAAGACAAACATGCATCAGAAGGTGAGATGCTCACCTCATCTCATGGTTTCTGCAGACTGGCTTTAAAAATAAATTAAAGATGCATTAATAATGATTAAGAAAAAACGCTGTGAGTCTGAGGAATCATCACAGTAGGTGGCACTGAGTCTCTTTGAATAAGATTGCTATTGAAATCAATGAGAGTTCTGCGAGTGGTGCTGCTCAGGCAGTATTGATTACGTGACTGATAGATGATCCTTGGGTTTTTCAGCAGCAGCAGTGCCTCCCTTCCTGTATGTGCAGTTTTCTGTCTCCAGCCACTTTCTCATCCTTTTAGCATTAGAAGAAAGCTGGTCCTGGGGAGTTTAAAAGTATGGACTCATTTTGTAAGAATCAGTCTGGTACAAGGTGTGTGCGTCTCATCAGTCTTGGTCAGATCCCAGTTTGAATGCTTAGAGAGGATAAAACCAGTGTGGCTATGTGCTTTTGTGGGAAAGGGTGAGTATCCCTCTCCAGAAACCCTCCCTGTCCTCTCCAGCATTCACACTCTAAAAGAAAGTTCCTTATAACCTGGTTGAGGTTGTGCATCACATGGAATGACAGTCTGTGAATCCAGAGGGCTGCATTCCCAGGGGAAAAGTACTTCAAAGCCAGGTTGGACGGGCCTTGGACAACCTGCTCTAGTGGAAGGTGTCCCTGCCTGTGGCAGGGGGTTGGAGCTGGATGATCTTAAAGCCCTTTCCAACCCAAACCAGTCTGTGAGTCTATGAAATCCAGCTCAGGATCGTGTGTGAATTCAGCATCGGGGCAGGGGGAAAAAGCCATCTGATTCTGAATCCAGGTCACGATGCCCATGTGTCTGCGGTGGAGGAGCATTTCTCATCCAGATACTCTGCCTCTAAATGTTAAATGTTTTTTTTTTATTAGCAGCTCCTCTATTGTGTGCACTGAAAGATGAGTCATTGCCCTTCAGAGCAAAGCTGGGAATCAATAGACCTCTGTGAATTAGATAATGTGCTAAAATATGGATATCTACAAAGGCATGGGAATTGTGATGGTGACTAATGGGTTAGTGGAACTATACAGGGAAAACCTTCTTGGAGACCCAATCCGCTCGTGATGGTTCAGCATCTCATGCATGTGGCAGATGAGAGGATGTGAAACTGAGCTCCCGAGGTACAGAAACTGAACCTTCTGAAAAGACTTTGCTCTTAATGACACAAAACTGCCTCAGGACTGTTTGCTGGGGAAGCCGCTGCAGGCACTGCACCCTGCAGCCTGATTAGAGAGGCATAGGTGGTGATAGATGGTTATTCCCCTTTCCTCAGCACTGCTGGGACTCATCCCAAGCAGCGTGTTCAGCCCTGAGCTCCGCAGTGTGAGAGAGACATGGATATACTGGAGCAAATGCAGAGTAGGGCCAAAGGGTTGGTTAAAGGATGCAGTTGACCTGCTTTGAACCAGGGGGTTGGACTGAGGTGATCTCCAGAGGGTCCTGTCCAGCCTCGGCTCTTCTGTGTGATTCAGTGAAATCCATCTCAGTAACCCTCACACAGCACTCAGTAAAATGGGATAATCTATTAAATCAGAATAAATTGAAGCTTTGCCTGAGCTCTCCAGGAACTGTCTTATGGTTGTCCGAGATGTTCTTTCCCATCTCCAAATGTCTCATGAGCAGCCTCCAAATCTTGATTCCAGCTGTCCATTTTACCTAATGAACCTTGCTAGCTCCTGACAATAATTAGTCAATGAGCTCCCTAAAACCCTATTAGCTGCCAAGTAATGTGAGCTCCCAGAACATGCTCATATATACCAGTTAAGTTTGCATTGGGGATGTTTATTGCTGTTTCTCTAAACAGAGAGTTAGCCTCAGGCAGAGCTGGAAATTGCATCTCTTGCCAGTTGGGGGAAGTGAAAGTCAGAAACAATTGTCAACAGGATAAATTTTCCCTCTTGGCTCCTGATGCTCTGGACTTCCCAACGCCAGGTGCTAACTCCCTTTGCCGCCCAGACTCCCACTCCAGGCTGGGAAGGGAAACAAGAGTCATAAACTATAACTAAGGCATGTTTGGAGATAAAAGGCTGTATTGAATGCCCTGTTTAACTACGGCACAGAGAGGGATAGCAGAGATTTATGGTGGTTGGTATAGTATCATCTAGTGTACCAGTGTTCAAAACACTGAGCAGAAGGAAATAGAAAGAACAACTGATACAGGTATTTGTGTAGTCATTATCTGACTCCAGACACATTGCTTCAGTGGGCTGTTCCTCCAAAAACCATCTGATATAAGCAAAAGTTTTAATCCTTATGCTAGGGATGAGAAAGGCTCTGCTGAAGGCAAGTGGCTTTTCCAGATGTGTTGTTTGAAGGCTTTTCCAGATTGACAGGGTAAGTTCTTGGCATGGCAGTAACCAAACCTGAACTCTTTCAAGTCCCAGGCTTGTATATTAATCCTCAGGACATAGTTCTGAGACATCCTGTGGGTATTAATGGTATCAATATGCAAAACCACTTGGCCCAGCCTATTGAAAGGACATTGAACTTTATTGCGGCACTGGGGGAGTGGCAGCCACGCGGTGCTATGTGGATAACAACTCCAGGGTTCTTATTTTGCTAGTGTTTTGATAGGGCAGCTGCTTTGGGGTTTGTTTCTTCTTTAAAACTAAGCTTTTGTCTGGATAAAGGGGAGATCTTAGGGACCAAGACATTACTTTTAACATCTTCTCCATCTGACAGGTCTTCAAAGCTCGGTGCGTTTCAAAGAGGATGAAGTTAATTTAGCATTTCTTTCACCAGCAAGGAGAGTACGTGAAATGTGAGAGCAGGAGCAACTGGGAGGTGAATGACAGATCAGAAGGGAAGGATGCTTTATAGATTTGTGACAGTCCCACTTGTCTCTTGCGGTTGATTGCGTTCGGTGGAGCTGTTCATGACACATCCCTTTCTGTGTGAATAAACTCAACTGTGCGGAGAAAGAAAGGAAAGAAAGAAAGGAATTCTGCTTCCTTAAGGAAGTAGCTATGGCAGTGCCGAGTGAAAGTAAGTCAGTTGACTATCTTTGCTATCAAAGGCCAGAAAACTACAATAATTAATTATATGTTACTTATCCACTAGTTGCCTTGGGGGAATAAGAGGTAGTTATCACACAGGCTGTGATATATGTCTGCATATGTCTAGCTGACAGGTAGACTTAATGCTGGAGGTCTTTGACCTCCAGCCAGCTGATATTGATTTGGACTTTCTGTAGATCAGATCCTCTTCCTGGAAAGTGTGCAGATTAAATAACCACTTGAAAAATATTACTCAACATTTACACAAGTGTAAATGTGAGAGAAGAATTCAGCCTCCAAACACCTGCATTGTGACAGAGAGGAGAAAGCCCAGGATTTCTCTATCTTTTGCTTAAAATGCAGCAAAAACCCTGCTGTATTTTTTCTTGCTCAATTCCTGATGCTGCTGTTACTGAGATTAGTAGCATCTCATGCAGCTTGTTTCGTGGAAACGGGCTCTGTAGTGAGATGCTTCCCACTTGTCTTCTGAGCAGGAATTTCTAGAGAGATGCCTGTTTTCCTATCAAACATGAGGAGCAATTTGTGTTGGTGAGTTCCGAGTGAGTGACTTGGCTGATCCCTCGTATGCAGAGAGACCTTGAGGTGAGGCTTTGTCCCGGGAATGTTCAATTTCTCCATTCATCATTAAGGATCAGGGCGACTAAATCCAGATAAATCCAGAGCAACTGCACTGAAGTCTCTGGAGGCTTACAGGAGCTGACGTGGGAGTAGAATGTGGTCCAGAGGAGTTATTTTTGCTTAGACAAAAACAGTCTCTGCTGGAGAGTAAGCTCAATATAAATGTTAGTTTTCCTCTGTAACAGAAACTTCGTATTATTTGGGAGGGGAATAAAAGATGGAGGAATGTAAATTCTGCTTTTAGCTGGTTTGGTGTAAACTGGGAGTAACTCATTGACTTTCAAATCCTTGATCATTTGGAAATATTCTCAACCTTATTCCTGCACATTAAGCGCAAGCTATTCTTTCCTCCACTGAAATGCAAATCCAGACTAAGAGAGGGATTTTGGCAGGGACCTGAGGAAGTTAGGAACCCAAACCCCATTGCCACCCAATAGGATTTGGGCACGGAAACTTTCTTCTGTGAAAATCCCAATCTCTGATTTAAAAAAGGGAACAATAAAAAAAAAAGTGCTGGCAGTTCCTTTAACTGCCTGAATGTCTTTGAGAGATTGAGTGCTGAGGAGCTGTCAAAAACCTTTTCATTTAGCAGCATCCCCAGATAGATAGCAAGAGGAGATTGCAAAAACAGAGAGAAACGAGAAACAGAGGATTTGCTGTTCTGCCTCCAAACATTTCTCTCCAAATCCCATGTCCTCCTCTCAGAAATGGAAAGTGTCTTAATTATTGAGGGGAAGAAGGATGCCCTCCTGTAACGTGCAGGATAATTATGCTCGTGTCTACAGTGCCCTTAAGTATTTCACTAGTTGCTGTGCCTTTGAGTCAGCTGAAACGCTCAAGTGCTTTTAGATCTGAGAGTCATTTATAGGGAGTGAACAGAGACCTGCTGCTACAGGGAAGGAATGTCGTAGAACCCCAGACTGGTTTGTGTTGGAAGGGACCTTAAAGCTCATTTGAGCTCCAACCCTTGCCATGGGCTGGGACATCTTCCACTAGAGCAGGTTGCTCCAAGCCCCTGTGTCCAACCTGGCCTTGAACACTGCCAGGGATGGGGCAGCCACAGCTTCTCTGGGCACCCTGTGCCAGCACCTCAGCACCCTCACAGGGAAGAGCTTCTGCCTCAGAGCTCATCTCAGTCTCCCCTCGGGCAGGTTCAAGCCATTCCCCTTGTCCTGTCCCTACAGGCCCTTGTCCAAAGCCCCTCTCCAGGTCTCCTGGAGCCCCTTTAGGCACTGGAGCTGCTCTGAGGGCGCCCTTCAGGAGCCTTCTCTTCTCCAGCTGCCCCAGCCCAGCTCTCTCAGCCTGGCTCCAGAGCAGAGCTGCTCCAGCCCTCGCAGCAGCTCCGGGGCCTCCTCTGGACTCACTCGAGTATGAGGACACAGCCAAAACGCCTCCTTGGACCTCTGAATCTAACCAGACCACACAAGGCAGGGTTCATATTGCAAACTTCAGCTGGTAAAAAGCTAATTGCCAACTAACTCGGCTCAGATGAGATGGAGGAATCCCAGCCCTGCAGCTTCATTCTCAGAGCTCATAACCCTCTGCCTGCCTTTGGGAGCAGTTGAGTGTAAAAGGATGCACTGTTTGGAAAGAGGGGAGGGTTGGCCTTTTCACGGGCACAATGTTGTCTAGCAAATCTCAACACGTCCCAAAAAACAACAGCCTCCAGCCTGCAACACGCAAAGTGTTAGCACTGAGACGGCTGTGTTGAAGCTCACACGGGCTGGTGGAGTTACTCATGCTCTAATGTGTTAGAAATACCCAAGTAAAGGGATGTGATACTTGGGAGTGACTGTAAGGGCCTGATCCTGCCTAGTGTCAAATGCTAACTCTTAGTCTTTTGGTCACTGGAAGAGATGCTGGCCCAGCACCAGGCAGGATGGATCTGCCATAGCTGCAGGCACAGAGAGCAGCGTGTGAGAAGTCACACCACGAGAAGGCTGAAGTGCTTATGACGAATCTTTCCAGCTAGTGAAAACCATCTTTTTTCCTGCTCGTGCATCCAGCCAGCACCTGTCAAAGGAGATTAGAAGAGGGAAGATGACATGGAATTAAGAAGAAGGTTTCTAGTGGCCCGAGACAGTGCTAAAGCCCACTGTGCTGCTGCCTGGTGTGTCAGACTGCTTTCTGCAGCACAGACCTGCCTTATTAGTAAATAAAAAAGTGAAACAAAAGCAACACCAAGCATACAATTGTACAGGTGTTCTGCTGCTGGGTGCTGCAGGTCTCTCCTTGCGCAAAGATGATGAGTATATTTCAAGTATATTGATATCAATAGTGACATGCCATTTTTTAGCTGTCTAATTTAAGGTGCTTTAAGACAAGCTGGTATATAGAGGGTGAGTGCTTACTGCTTCCTCACAACCAACCCCTTCTGCAGCATCTCAAATTCAGCATAGAATCGCAGACTGGTTTGTGTTGGAAGTGACCTTAAAGCTCATCCAGTTCCAACCCCTTGTCATGGGCAGGGACACCTTCCATTAGACCAGGTTGCTCTGAGCCCTGTCCAGCCTGGCCTCGAACACTTCCAGCATCCAGGAGGACTCTAAAATCCCAGCCAGATCCTTGGCATCAGTGTATTACATTGCAGATCAGCAGAAGCAGAGCTAGCAAGGCTTGGTGCTGCACTGGGACATAGATGTTGGAGCAATACAGGATAATGAAGTGGTCATGCCTCTGGCAGCCCTTTCCTTATCAATTCTCTCGTGCTACCTGAAATCAGTTCTCTGAAGTCATTCAGACCATAATCTTGGAGCAATTTGGGAAGTAGGAGTTCCCATTTTTATCACTACTGATGAAGCTGAAAGACCTTCCAACACAATTTAAGAGTCCTGGCTTAGTGGCATTGTCACAGATTTGTTTGCTCTGGTGACCAGACAAGAAGGCAGAGACCTTTGCTAATGGGTTATGCCAACATTGTCCATGTGAACGTGGAAGGGCTACAGTTTAGGAGCCTGAGGTTTTAATTTGGTATTTCTGTTGTTGGGTGGCACGGTTTGTCGTTGTATAACTTTGGTCAGGAAGAGAAAATGCCTTTGAAGAAGCTGAGAGGTACAGGGTCTGTTTTCAAACGCTCTATAAGAAGTCCAGGTCTCCTTTTAGAATTCATGTCATCTGAATACAGATCATTTGTGCTTCTGGAAACATCTTTGATTTGTATTCTCTTAACTTCCTGGGGATGTTTTCCTTTGGAAGCACTTGAACACCAGCCCCCACTTCTGGTTCTTCACTGTTTTGCCAGAGTAAAGAAACATTTTCCATGAACTATCTTTTTCTTCTTTATTCTTTAAGGTTTCATAGTTTTTATGCCGGTGAAACCAGGCACTTCAAATTCTTATCCCAAGGTTTTGAGTTGATTTTCATGGCAGATACAAGCAACGATGCCTGCACTGATCTCAGACATGGTTTATTTTTATTCTTCTATATCAGCAGCTATTTGTCACGCTACCTGGCAATGTGGGACTCGCATTTATATGGTTTGGGGAGATGTAACTCATTTTCTGTTTAATCCACTGTCTGTCAAAGGGAGAGATTTAAGATAGAATACTGTGGGCTTTCTGACATGGCTCACCATTTTTTCCCTCTGTGTGTATTTATTTATTCTCCACGCACACTCTGTCAGTTGTTAGGCTGAGTGAAAAAGAAAGTTGGTTTTCCACTAGGTATAATTTAGGAGAACTCTCAGTGTGTTATGGACTGTAGATGTGATTGTGGAATATTTAATATGTCCTAGTGAACAGGTTGCACTATCGCTCCAGTTCTGCCATGAGGAAGATCTTGGCAAGTTACTCCCTGCTTGGTTTTGCTCCCGTTAAAAAACCTCCAAACCATAATGTCAGTGTTGTCCTTGGTGGATTGTTTTGGCATCCATGGACCAGAAGTTTGGTTCTTGTGAGAAAACAGCTATTTCTTGTTATCTGGTGTGAGTGAGAGCAGTGGTGGACACGGGTGAGGTGACTTGTGAGAACAACTGACAAGTGAGAAAGATGCCTAAATTCCTGGATCCCCAGGCAGTGCTTGCTCCTTGTAAGACGTAGATGCTGCTACTGGGTAGCAGAGTGGATCACACAGCATCCTGTGCTGGAAGGGACCCACAGGGATAAGGGATGCTGTCAATCGGAGTGGCTGGGAAAGGATGCTGCCGCGTAGCACCCAGCTCTGCATCTTCACCTTGTCATGTCTGGCACCCACTGGGAGGGAAAAGCTCCTGTCCTGACGAGCTCCGGCTAAATCCGGCAGGCAGGCAAGAGGCGGGAGGAGGATCTGAGCTGCGGGAGCTCACTCACAGTTGGCACCGCTACTCAGAGGTGGAGCTGAGAACAAGCCCTGGCCTTCCCGCTGGCACCCATGCACCCAAGCTGTCCCCATGCTGGGGGAGATGGATTGCACCTACCTGTGTGACAAACACCTTGGGACAGCACCCTGCCTAAAGAAACTGTAAAGAAATGGCTCCAGACCTTTCTCACAGAAACAATAACGTGCATGAGTGTAGGTGTCCTTTCATCAAAGGAAAAAGCCTTCAGAAGACAGTCGTGGGGTGTCAGCTGGAGAAGGACTGATCTCTACAGCCCAAACTGTATCACAGGAAGCTTTGCTATGAGTGAGAACATCCTGTGTTAGTTAGGTGGTGGTTATTTCAGGCAGTCTCCTTCTGTCTGACGTGTCTGTAACTCTAAACAGAACTTTTGTCTTCCTGGAGTGAAGTCTGAAAAACAAATGGCATGACAACAGACTTTTAGTTTCCTGAAAGAGGATGTGGCTTGGGAAATAGTCCTTCCAAAGGGCTGCTTGATACGGTAAGGAAGGAAAACACACTGTCTAGTGCAGTCAGTGGGCACAGGTCTCAGCGCTGAGGACATGATGCAAGGGGTGTAATATAGAAGAAAGAAACTGTTGTGGTCCCCGAGTGTTGAAATCAAAGGATGAAATTTAATCAGATGCAAACCCCACAGCATCACTTAGGTCTGGTGTTGAGGGCATCAGTACAGCTCAGCTGACGCTGTTAAGCTGTGATAAATTAATCATGAACCTGAACCCTTAAAGCTACCATGGATACTCTGTGAGGTTAATGTGGGGGAATAGATATCTTGGTATGAATGTTGTGTTCTTGTTTTTCCTTGAGATTCTGGTTCCATATCACCTGGTGGCAGCCCATAAATTTGAAGGCTTCAAACACCACTAAAAGCAACTTTGAGGCAAGAAAGTCTACAGAGCAGTGATGAGATGACAGTAAACAAAAGAATTAGTTTGTATTACCAGGAAGAGCTCAAAGAAGTGAGGTCTGAAATAGCCTCCCATGAGATTTGGACCAGACAATGATATAAAGAATGCTCTTGAGAGCATTCTCTCATTTTTGGAAGAGGAGACTATAGAAAGGCAGCTCTGAGAGATCTTCTCCATCATTTCTATGAGTCAGTATGGTTAGGTGCTGTCAAAAGCACGTCAGAGGAGCATTTCTTTTGGATTAGACACTTGTTATCAGTCTGGAGTACGGGGCGATTGATGATATGAATTCATTGATGCACTGGATAAAGTACATGAAGGCTGAGACCATTTGTCAGTCTTGGATGAGCCTCTTCCCTGACAAAGCTCTGGCCCCTTTGTCGCTTTAAGGGAGTTTATTACTTCTTAGTGAAAAGCAAGGGAAGAAATATAACAGATAAAAGGGGGCTTGAGAGGCATTGCAAACCCGGCTGCATATGCCAGGTGAAAATAGAGCAGATGAACTTCAAAACTGGGGCTTGAAGTCATAGTTGCTGTGCATAGAAAGCTCACGGGATTCTTAAATCACTGCATGTCCCTACCAACCTCTCTCTGTTTTCTGAAACTCCAGCGTGGCTGATACGAAAACTCATCCACAATCATTCAATGTTATTTCTTTACCTTTTGGTAAATAAATGTTATTTAGTGAATTTAATAATATTATTTCAGTAAGTGAATAATATTTACCTTTCAGTAAATAGATGTTACGGAGGAACTAGTCACACATCAGCCCCTGGCAGAAGTGGTGGGACAAAACCAGCATGAAGCAAGCTGCACAGATGGGTATGACAGTGGGGATGGGCAGCACAACCAGATCTAAATCCAACCTTTAGATCCAAATTTGACTGTGCTTTAGTTGGGGATTTTAATCCAAACCCCTGGCTCTCGAAAGCATAAACCTGTGGTGGGATCTGGTAAAACTCAGGCCTCAGGTCTGCCTTTGAACTTCACCTCTGACTTGCAGATTAGATTGACTCTGGCAATCTGAGTCATGCAAAATGTGGGCTTCAACTGTAGAAGGGCTGGAGTTTTTAATCCTTTAGGTTTGGCTTTATATGACTGCTGATGACTTGCAGTAGCTATTCACTGTTTGACAGAGAAATGCTCGTGACAGTACACGTGGCCCTTTGGCTTTTGCTCCCTCTGTAATTAGCCCTCTGAATTCTTAACCTGGGACTAGTTGGTTTTGTAAATCAGGATGTACCAGAGCATCCTGATTGAGAGATGTTCAGGAGGTTGCTGCTGTGCCAGCGTGAGTGAACTGGAATAGATGGAATAGTATTTGGAAAACACCAGCACTGGATAAATAAAGACCAATAGCAATAATGACATAGCCTGAAAGATAAAGCCTAATAGTTGTGAGGAGGAAGGAAAATGGCTTTGTTATTAAGGCATTAAAATGAGGTTTGAAGATCTGTGGCTTGGTTGCTCTACAGTGCTGCATGGCATTAAGCTAATCCTGAATCTTACTGACAATGTTTCCAGCTTTAGGCTGTGGCTTAAATGTCTAAACCAGGCTTAATGTTTAGGCTGACACATCCAGTGCTTGGAAAGGGCTAGAAACACGAGCACTGTCAGTGTCAGTGGCTCAGCTGTCAAGTGTTACCTTTTCACACTGCATTTAGTCACTTGTCATTACCTACTCCTGGTTTTGACAGTGTTTCTGAGTGAAAAGAGACAAAAACCTGGATGGGAGTTTGGGCACTTTTCTTAGAGAACTTGACTAGTGCCTTGCTCGATCCTTTGAGTGATCTGAATGAGGCACCCACATTAGATGCTGGAAGTTGAAGGTAGGAGATGGGCCAGGAAGAAAATTCCTAATGCAGCCTGTGGGATGCTCTGCAAGGCAGAGCAGCCTCTTGTCCTGAACTAAAGAGCTCCTTGCTGCCAGGACGAGGAGGAGCTATTGCTCCTCTGGTTTGGGAAGGTGCCCACTGCAGACACTGAGACAGAACGGGTGGAGGGGGAGGAAGACAACAGGCTGTGGCATGTGTAGAAAGGAGAACCCAGAGCAAGAGAAACTTTCAGGGATTGCTCCTACACAAGCAGAGAGCTCCTCTTGGATTTTATAAGGAAAATCAAAATGAGCACAAGGATCACAACGTGTAGCTGTGGGGCTCCAATAACGTATAAAGAGTTTGGATGACAGGGAAGGTAAAGGAGAAGGGTCACTGGATGGGAGGGATAGAAGAAACTGGTGTGGGAGATTGTCCAACCTCCAGTCCTGCAGTGCAGCAGGGATGTGTTTTGAGGGAGGGATGGGATAACTCAGGGCTCAAGCTGGGCCTGGAGCAGGGACACTGAGCTCTAATCACAGCTTTCCAGTGGCAGCAGCACGGATGTGAACAAGACGACTATGTCTTGACCCACCAGATGTGCCTTCATATCTAACAGGGCGATAGAAGGTAGGAGCAGAGCTTTGCTGCCTGGGTGTTTTTTGCCTTTTAAAGTGGGATTAGAAGTAATGCCTCCTTGCTTCACACAGCTGTTCTCACACTTCATTCATTAATATCTGCAAGAAGCTTTGAAGGGAAATAGTAAGTCTTACAAGAACACCCTGTTCCCGCGCTCTACCCAGTGGTGCATCAGGACTAGCCTAAATAAATCTGATGATTCCACAGTTGGCTTTGGCCACAGCGGCTGAAGATAAAAGTTATTCAAAGTTAAAGGTGTGATTTTAGGCATTTATGAAGCTGGCAGAAGTGTATTAATTCAGCTGTGAAATGGAGAAATAGGATAGATATCTCTTCAGATTTATGCATCCCTTTTGGGCTGGTACAGTAGGGGTTTTGATGTCATCTCTCATCTAAATTCATTTTCCTCCTGCCCCATGACCTTGATTGTTCTGTCTGATGGAAATTAGGGATTAAAACAGTATATACCACTTGCATCATATGAACTCTGTAATACATTAGTCTGGTTTGGTTTCTTTCATAACTTCAGAGGAGTTTCACCACACCTCACTTCTTAGTGGATTTGGCTGTGGATATGGGACTTCAGCCACTGAACACTGCGCTTGTCAGGTAGGAAGCAAACTATGCCCATAGAATTGAACAGGTACAGAGCAGGTCTGAACAGCAACAAGTGGCTCTAGAGGGACACAAAGCAGAAAACCAGCTGGGTGTTCTAATTGTTCTATTCAGATCTGCTAGAACAGGGGCATTGAGGGTAACAGAAACTACTTATCAGTGGCACAACCTTCATCCCAGGGGTTATAAAACTACATCATTTAGCTGCATTTCACCTGAACTTAGAGCTAGGAAGGTGCTGGCCTCGCTTATTTTGACGGAACTTCCTACTGCTCCCTTAGAAAGAAGATCCAGGCTCCTTTTCATTGGAATTATGTTAAAATTGCCAACTTCTACCGTCAGGAGTGAGTCAGAGGAAACTATGACAAGGTTTCAATGTCACTTAAGCTCTGAATGCGTTTCAGTTGGGAACATATGGTTAGCATCTTCTTGGAGCCCCTGCTTCAGCAAGCAGCGGTGAGTCACTCCCACTGAGGAAGGGCTTGGGCTTTTTTGGTTCTCTTTTAACAACAAATGTTCCTTAGGATAAATTTAGGCTGTTCAATAGGAATCCTGTGGATGCCTGAAACAACGCAGGTGAATCAGCCTCCTTTTTGCATTGAGGAGGGGGTCAGGAACCTGTCAGTGAGCTCCATCTACTTTACATTCCAAATGCCATCCACTGTGATTGAAAGCTTGCTGTAGGCTGGACCTGCAGTTGTGCACACTCCTGCTCACAAACCAGAAGCCTTGGGTTTGGCAGTAAAACTTAATATGCTCCATCATCTGCTAACGTGGTGGGATCATTTTGATAGGCAGAAATATCAGGCTCATTATGAGTGCTGTTAGTTAACCATAAAGATCTGAGATGGTGAAACCCCAAAGACATCTGTCTTGTATTTAGATCTCTCTTTTTATGGTCCATAAACAATACAACTGTATCATAGACCTCCAGTCTGTCTGTGGTGAGTGCTGTTACCCTCATATAAATACACAGCACAACATATATCTTCAGGGCTGGCTTTGACAAGATTGCACTAATGGTCAAAGGCAAAAGCATTAATGCAATAAAATATGTTTCACATTTCAATCAAAGCTTTTCATTCCCATCAGATCCTTGTGGAAGAGTATACAAGGGGGGGAATGAGGCATTCAGAGGGAAATCCAGTTCCCAAAGTCTTTAGCGCAGCCCTGAGCTCCTGTTGTGCTGTTACTTGCCAATAGACGTTTTCTTTCCTTGTGGATAGTCTGTATAAGTAAAAAGATTAATATTCTCTTGCTCCTTTGAATGTTTCACGTATGAATTCTTTAAAGCCAGGGTTATGTCTTACCATGTTTTTAAGCAGCACAAGAAAGAAGAAATCATGGGTTGGAAGGGCTGACATAATAAATGCTTGTGACATTCTCAGACGCTTCAGTAATACCAGTCCTCTACTTGGAGGAGTTTGTACCATTTTAAAGCAAGCACAAATTCCCTCCCCTGATGTTTCTGTGCTTCTCTCAGTCATCTCAGGGCCCCCTCCAGGCTGGGTGAAGCTCGAAGTGATTCACTGGGTGCAATGTGCTGATGTCAGGCGTAAACACGTCTTTCCTCCTCCTGCTGTGGCAAGGTGTGATTCTCAGTCTAAGCCCCCTACTTGAGATTGTCCCTGAGAGGAAAGGGAGGCAACAGCCTTGGCATAATATTTGACTAAAACACTCTGTCCTGGAGTTTTTCTTAGCACTTTGAAATGCCCAGCACAAGAAGAATTGCCCAATTCATGTGCAAGTCTCTGCACCTCTTTGTGTCTCCATTTCCCCACCAGGTGAGATGATGCCTAAATCCATTGTAAAGCCAAGTGTTTTGATCATGAAATCCAGAACTAAGGGCAAATCTGAGGGATGGTTTCACTGAGGTGGACGTGCACTATTTCAAGATTTGTGTCTTGCCCTACACAACTCTTCTCCATGTGCAGATCAGCAGCAGCGAGGCTGTGTCAGAGCTCAGGATATCTCTGGACGTAGTTTAGTTTTCAGTCCTATCGTTCCAGTCCCTGATGAAGGTCCCTCTCCAGCATCCTTGTAGCCCCCTTCAGACACTGAAGCTGCTCTGAGGTCTCCAGCAGCTTCTCTTCTCCAGGCTCAACAGCCCCAATGTTCTCAGCCTGTCTCCATACGGGAGCTGCTCCAGCCCCTGAGCATCCTCGTGGCCTCCTCTGGACTTGCTCCAACAGCTCCATGTCCTTTTGTTTGAGGACGCCAGCCCTGCACACGGTGCTGCAAGTGGGGTCTCATGGGAGCAGAGCAAAGGGGCAGGATCCCCTCCTTTGATTCAGACATTTGCCAGATATTCCCCAGCGTTAGTGACAGAGCCACAGACTGATCCCAAATCTCTTCAGCCCTCACTTCACCCACACCTCAGCTGCAAGATGATTCTTGCACACATTTGTCTGTAGAGACATTTATGTAACGTGGGTACCGAAGTGTGTCCTTTACACAGGCTCCACTTTCATCCACAGCAGCTACATTTAGTCCTATGTTAAATCAAGCCCCAAAACCTTGAGCACTTTGCTGGCACATCAGAGGTCTTTCTACCCCAGTAAATCTGTGCACTCTGAGAAGGCACCAACGGAAGGATCACATTAATTGACTTCTTCTAATGGGACATTCGAATGATCATCTGGAATAAATCATCTGTTTCCTTTCTCTTTTCCTGCCTCCTCACCCTTTGCATGGAAGGAAAAACAAAGGCATCCTTTTGGATGGTATTTACAGTGCCACTGTCTCCAGTGCAATGGTGACATTTCATCACAGAGCAACACCTCCTGCCTTTCCAGCTACTCTGATGTCTCAGAGTCAGCCCAGAGCAAACTACATCAGATGGATGCCTGGCTGCAAATGCTTCCAGACCCCTTAAAGAACTGTGAAGGCTTCATGTGTCTTTAGGCCAAACAAAGCCAGACAATACATTTATTCTCTTCTCTCTGTGCCTGTGAAGTCCCAGGGACCAGACTGGAAGGGAGGAGAGGCAGATGGAAGTGAAGTGGTGATGAAATGCAGCCATCCATAGGTCAGCGATGGTTGAAAACACTCAACCTTTAATTACATGATAAAACCTCCCTCTTTCCCCTGAAAATAGGGTTGTCAAAGGTAGGATTGAGGATATCCATCTTGGGTTCTGCTTCCCCCTTATATTTCTTCCAATTCTCCTGTTTGGCTTTTCAGTTTTGTGCAGACTGATATGGAAAAGCATTTTCTTTGGCCATCTTTTAGGAGTGAAAGCTAGAGAATGCAGGGTCCTCTTGCCTGTCTGCTGGTGCACAAGAGCAAGCGTGGGGAGGAATTTCAGAGCTAAAGCATCCAGCCTCAGTCGACCATTGGGATGCATGTCCCAGTTCCTGCGTCCATGTTCTGACTGATCCTGAGATGCACCAGGCAGGAGAGAGCAAAGAGCATCTCTGCGAGTCGTGTATGTTTTGGCACTATATAGATAAGACCTGCCATACATCTCACCTCAGCAGCATACGGTGCTCTGAGGCATTTGCTATGCTTTCTACCTCTGATTTTGAACTTCAAACCCTACCTTAAACCTACATTCAGCCTTTTCCCCAAACTGTTCTTGATCATGTTGTGTTTCATGGGTTTTATTAACAATGCAGGACTGGCAGTGAGATTACTAAAACTGTTTATGGGTCAAATTCATTTAGAAGCATAAACCTGCTTGAGGACTTGGGTAGACTCTCCTAGTTGTAATTATTGTTACATAAAAAGCAAGTGAGTTTGGATCTATTTCATCCTAATATTAAGCAATAGCTTTTCTTTTAATCTCGTAATGCTTTCCCCCGGGCTTTTGGGAGGCGGTGGGGAAGATCCCGAGTAAGAAAGCCTGAATCTGATGTGCTAGCAGGAATGGGGAGTATTTATGTGATGTCAGCATTGCTTTGTCTCAGATGTATAACAGTAATGAAACATGGATGAGCTTTGTTTTGGCTGGGATGATGAACACCCTTGTGTCAGCCTGCCTTCATAGCCAAAGCTGTTCACATCTGCAGAGCTCCTGGGCTTCTGCTGCGCTTCCCATGCAGGCTCTTGTCAATGCTGTCCATGCATGTGGGGTTTGTGCTGAAGGAGATCTGCTTTAATGGGAAAACTGCTTTAAACTGTCTCAGCCCTGTGGAAGCAGCTGGTTTGGTATCTTGTGCCTGCGAACAGCCAGGTTGACTTAGGAACAGGCTCTTCTTCACTTGCTCAGGGCTTCTATCCCGACAGCACAGGCTGCTGTCAGCTCGCCAGAGCTATTTGCAGATGGATCTTTGGCTGCATGGCTCAGGTGCTGTGAACTGTGGACATCAGTGATTCAGAGCAACACGGGGCAAGGACATGCTGGGAATCAAATCTGCCTGACAGGTGAGTAGATGTGTATTTGCAGAGGCCAGCTCAGAGCAAAGCAATCGAGCAACTGTCCTTTGAGCTGCTGTGCCGTGGCCAAGGGGAAGCCAGCCCTCCTCTGGAGTGCATGATCCAGTATGTGCATCCAGAACCTTACTCCAGAGCTCACCCAGTCCATGTCTAGGACCAGGATGTGCAAAAGCACTGGCCACCAATGGTAAGGGGAGTCAGAGCTGTGAGAGATGCCCCGAAATCTGGCCCTTGCCACTTGTTTCTATGGAACTCAGTGGTATTGCTCAGGGTGGGCTCCTCTAATGTGTGGTGCGCACTGATAGAGCCCCACAGTTTGTTCTGCTGCAGACTCCCACAATGGTGGTGCTCCCTGCAGTGAAGGTGATTTGCACTCCAGTAAGCTACCATGATTTTCCATGGATGAGATGAGTGGCTCTCTTGTTTTTCCATGAGTTTCCTTCAGAGAAATAAGTCCGATATTGAATCAGGAAGAAGAGGTACAATAGCATTAACTAAGGGCGGCCCACATTGCATTTTCTTTGAGCTGATTAAACTTCCCTCAATGAATCCACATGGGGGAAGTTATAGAGGGTCAGGAGTTTTAGAATGGGCCTGTCACCACTAGAAGTCCACTCCTTGCTGGTCCTCAGTGATCACATCCATAAGGAATGAGCAAAGGGACTATCACTCGAATAAGTATTTCAAGTTAAACCAACTTTAAAGAAGTCCTGTAAAGAAGAGTGAGAATTTCTCTCCAGGTTCAGCACTTGGGAAGGGTTGGAACCAACATGATTTGAGAGCAAAAGGGTGGAATGAGTAATGTTGGCTTGGAAGTGTGCGTGCAGCCATCTGCCACAACCGTGTGCCAACCAAACCCGGGTCACATCTGATGGGGAGCAACCACAGGGCACTGCCAGCAGTGAGCAGAAGCCAATGCTTGCAACCTCCAGGCAGGATTTGGGATCCAAAGTGTAGGTCATGTCTCTGAAGGCACAAAACAGGTTGATCAAAGGGGGTTAATGTGTGTTTTAGGTGAAAGCTGTAGAGTTTTCTTTGCACTCTGCTGAAACAAAATGAGTTCTGGAGCAGAGCAAAATAACTTCGCAGAGGGTGGCTGAGAAAGAAAATCTCTGCTTTCCAAGACTTGGCAAGAGGGTTCTGATGCTTCAGACCCAAGGGAAACGTGTTTTATCGAAGCTGAATGCTTTGCTCAGGAGAAATTTTGGCCTCCCTGTTACTTCCCTACCTGAGGAAAAGAAAACCGGAATAAAACAAACCCCATTTCAGGCAGAAACAGCTTGTCCCCACAAGGGCAGTGCTCTGGGAGGCTCTCGGATATCCTCTGAGGACTTTGCTGTTGTGGTTGATTTCATGCAGAAAACAGTTAAAACCTATAGCAATGAGGCATTGTAAAACCCCAAGATAGATATTAATTGTTCCTGTGCAGGAGTGTAGTAGCAGCCAGGGTTGGAGTTATTGATCCTCATGGAGTTTGACACAGTCAGAGGCAATTTTGGGTGGAAATCTGGGAAATGAATTAAATATAACCTCCTTTTAATAGGAATTTATAGGTCATTTAAGGCTTAATGATCTCTATCCAGAGCTATTGGCTTTGGAACCCTTAGGAGGAAAACACACACAGGGAAACAGCCCAGCTTGCTGGCTGGGGAGAAGGAGTAAGTACCCCAAGGACATCTGCTTAGGAGCCAAACCATGTGTTGGGAAATAGGCTTTGGAATAGCAAAGGACATGCAAGTGCTGGAGGAAGAGCAACAGGAATTCCACTCAGTTGGGTTCCAATGGGGAAAAGGCAATAAAAGTCACTGTGGTTAAGTAGGGATGTAAGAGCAAAGAGTTTATGTTCATTGTGGAATATGTATGTGACAAATCTGAGCAGCCTTGTGGGGCGGTGAGGGGGGAGGCATCTGTGTGTAGTAGCACTGTGTACGGTGTGGAGCTGGAGGCAAGGAAGGAATAGCAAGTGTAAAACCATGCCAGTGATTTCAGCTCTCAGGAAACGGCTTTTTACACCTCTGCTCTCTAGGGAGAAAGGGAAGAGAAATGAGAAAGGAGGGAGGGGAATACAGCAAAGACACATTGATTCCAACAGCTCTCGTTCTTTGCTTCCTACCAGAGAAAATGGAGGTGGAACGATTCCAAAGGCAAAGCTGAGATGACTGTTGATGCTGCTAGGAGAGACATTAAACATTGAGCATAGGATGTCGTGTCAGATGAGCAGCTCTCCAAATACATAAGGGGAGGGTAAATGATGGATTCTTCATGAGGGGGACCCAGATGTTGCAGAGGTTAAGCTGCAGTGGGGTAAACGTGAGCACGTGTTTCTGAAGAAGAGCTTCTCTCCAAAAGGAGTGTCAGGAATGGGAAGGAAACTGAAAGTTATCAGAGGTTTGGCGACCCTTTTAGATAAGAAATTAAACCCAGTAGTGTCAGTGCTTTGTTGAGGTATTTCCTTGGCTCTGCTGTTTTGGTGGTAGCCTGCAAAACCCAGTATTCTTAATGAATGTATTCAAGACTTAAGGGTCAGAAATCCAGAGCTCAGATCAAATGGTTTGGGTTTTATTACCTGGTTGGTGTGCCCTTTCTGGTTTGCTGTTCTTATTGCTGCAGTTTAATGTGTGAATTATATTTTTAATCATTTTTTACTTTGTTATATGCCAGAACATAGAAAGAAGCAAAGGTTTAGATCATAAAGCAACAGTTACAAAGGGAACTTGTTAATCAAGCTGTTAATAGCTCTGCTGCAGGCTTTGACCACTGCCATCTCCTTCCTAAATGGGAATGGGAAGCATAAAATCTCTCTCCCAAATTCTTGCCTCACACTACTATGAGTATCTTAATTAAAAGAGATTATGGAGTATTGCAGATGACTGACAGGTATCAAAGTCTGTTACTAGAACTTCCAGAGGTGTCTTTTGAAGCTATTAATTGGCTGTCTTTTTACAAGAGTCTGGGCATTTCCAGACACAAAAGCCTTAAGAGCTGTAGTATCCTGCTGGATGTTCCTGACACGATACTCCAGCATATTGGGATGGGAAGGCTGTGAAATGATTTTCTTTGAGACAAAGGTTCAATGTTGTATTATTATTCTTATTATTGTTGCTTCAGGCTCTGTATCTCCCACGGTGCAACATGCCTGCCAAAAAGTGACCCCCTTTTTCCCCCCTGTAGATGGATAATTTTCCCAGAGTCTGATGTTAACAATGAATTCCCATTCCCAGAGCTCCGTATTTATCAGGAGTGGCAGAGGAGTTAATTGCATAGCCAGAGAGCTGTGCATTAAACAGGGCTGGCTATTTGTTTGGAGGGCTGTTTATTGTTCCTCCTCTGATCAAACACTGCTGTGCTTCCTTTCATGCTGTTTCAGCTTTTCCATCACTTACTATAAATAGTGGCAAACACACCAGAGCAATAGTGCCAAGGGATTCTTTCCTTTTCCCACCCCAAGAGCTACTTTCTGTAAAGGAATATTGTTTCTTAATTAATCATTTATCCACTTCATTAGGTATTGTCAGCAATGGAATAAGAAATAGGGCTGCTAAGAGGATGCACGTTTGTATTTATGTTGACTTCTGGGGAGTTAGAGATCATTTAAATAAGCAGATGTGCTAGAAGCATGGGAAGTGGAGTCTCCTGATGGGCAGAACATGGGCTGGGGCAGGCTGCTTCATTCCTGGCCTTGGACCCATTGTGTGAGTCCATCCACCTCTTGCCTCTTCAGGCTTCTGTAAGTGCACGTATAGACACAGCAGAAGCCAGCTTTGATCCTTTTAGGGGTCTGTGAGTGTTACTACGCTGCAAATCACAGTGAGGATAAAACTGATGTGGAAGTGACATCTCTAACTTAAACAGCTTGGCACCAAAAGGTGACAGGCTCCCCCAGCTGCCAGTGACTATAAGAAGGCATTTGCTTTGTGCTAAGGTGTGTTAAAAGGTTGGTCAGAACCAGAGCTGTAGTATCTCAGGAACTGAGTGAAGCTGGAGGTGCTGTGTTAGGGGAAAATTGGGACTGCATAAGGGCAGAACCTGCAACATGCTGTTTCCTTCTCAGTGGGAAAGGTGGGATAACCATTCTCACATCTGGGAGCCAAAGTATCTGCTTTGCTGGTGGTATATTGGTTGCTCATGGACAGATGTGAAGCCAGATAGAGGCTGGCTCAGAGACTTGGCTGGGGAGGAGGCAGAACAGGCAGCATCAGTGAGTACCAGTGGGCACTGCTGGCCTGCAAGTCACTGTCCCTTGGTGATGTCCATGTCCCTCAGAGGGATCTTCATCTTCCTCACATGGGCTGGGTGAATACTCCTTCTCTCTCCCTCCGTCTGCCCATAGGCCATATCCAGGCGTGATTTCTTTACTCCCACTTGCCATCTTCATCGAGATCAAAGGTCTAATGGGTGGAAAACTCCCCAGCAAGAGCCATAGATAATAGTAGTGGCAATTCCAGTTCTTTGCTGGCCTCTAATCATCTGCCAGACGTTAACATGGGGCTGTTGCTGTGCTCCCAGCCCCAACTGGCAGCCAGTCCACTCCACAGGGGACTTTTCAACCTGTGCACTGACTTCCACTGACAATAGCTCATACTTGTAGAGTCACCTCTCACCTTGTCTATGTTTAATGAATAAACATCTCTTCTTGTTGTTAATTCACCCCTTTTTTTTGTTCTTGCTGCTGCTGTCACTCTGTCAGTCTGTTCCATGGCAGAAGCAGACGTGAAATCCATTTGACTAAATAGAAATGCAAAGGTAGGATGGCCCAAAGGAAAAGCTCTGGGAAAACATGGGGAGAAATAAAAGAAAATGAGCCTTTAATGCAGAGTGTCCATTCAGTGATTTTTAGATTTCTGTAATGATTGTCTAGTTCCATAATGTTTCATGCAAATAAAAGAGGACATAGTACAAATGAGACATGGACTGCCTTTTGATGCGTTCATCAGCAGCAATTACTCTTTGCTCCATAAATGCCAGACTTATATCTAATGACAATAGCTGAACACACTGAATTGATTATCATCAATTAGGAACCCTTTTTACCGAAGTAGAGAATTCTTATTCATGATGGGGTGTTCTAATCTCAAAAGTCCTTATTTAAAATTAACAATCAGGAAACTTTGGCCCAGATGAATGTGGGATTTAAGACATCCAACATAGAAAACCCAGGATGACTTAAAGCAAGCCAAATAATTGAGCCATTTAAGTGTCATGCTGCCCATCACTCGTTGCTCTTATCCTTGAGGATGCACAGTTCAGGAGGAGATGTATGTTTCTTCTGTTGAGGAGGACGCAATGGTGACAGCAGTGCTCCTTGGAAAGGTCTTGGCAGAATCCATCGTGTGGAAGAGGTTAGGGAAGAGCCAGGCACTTGCAGGTAACATTCCCCTGTTTGATGCTCTGACCCTTACAGACTTGCTGGAGAACTGCTTTAGTGTTGAATCACAGTGGGAGGCGTGGAGCTGCCACAGCCTGAGTGAGCTCCATCATTAGCCCCTGAAGTCACAGCACATTGCTGCTGCGCTGCAGGAGACACTCGGTACCACACTGCTTTCAGTGCCAGTGTCTGAGGTAGCCCCAAAACCAAGGCTGTTCTCCCTACCTGTGTTCCCTCTCATCCAGTGGATGGATGGGGCTGGATCCTGGCTCTGTACTGCCCAGCAGATCTGATACCACCTAAGAATAGGCAGCATTCTTCACCCAGGCAAGGCTGGGAAGTGAGGGCTCTCATGTCCTCTTGTTCCCATGTCTGCCTTCACTGACAGTCTCTCCTCTTCTTCACTTCTTTGCTTACTGAAATCCCTTTGCCTGCGTGTGACTTCAGTCCCTGTAGCCTGCACCCACTGATTCAAGACACAAACCTTGGGAATGGCAATGGAGGTTCACCCACAGCCCAGCCTGTGGTGCCCCCTCCAGTGAGAACCGGTGTGGTGTGACGTGTGGTTGCATCTGAGTCAGCCTGGGAAGGTTCTTTTAAAGGCTTGACACAGACGTTGGCTCTCTTTAAATGCTACCATTAACCTGGATCTTCGCTGACACTGTTCCCATAGCCTGAAGCACAGCAGCAGCAGCAGCAGCAGCAAACTCATTCAGAGCCCAGCTTTGAAACGGAGACCCAAAGGATTTCATGATTTCCCTGGGTCTGATGCTTGACAATTCCCAGTGCGACTTGGGCTGCTCACGTATTACTTTCAGTTGAGGTTGCTGGCATGCAGTAAGGAAGTGTAGGGATTAATAACAGGCCTGACCTCCTGCTTCTAGCACACCTTTCACATTGGCAGGCTCCATCCTTGTGACGATGGAGACAGAAGTGGGCTTGTAATGACACCACTTCCACCAGCATAATAAATTCTGAATGCTCTTGCTCAACAGTCTGCAAAATGGAAACTCAAAAGTAGATTTTGCTCATTAAACCCATGTACATTTCAGGAATGGAATAGGGGATTAGTGATTAGATCGCACTCAGCCTCTTCTAGCTCCCTTTCCCTTGGGCTGTGATCACTTACAGAGGGTGAGCAGGGTGGTTTGGGGTGGGAGAACAGTGTGGTAGGTGGCTGCGGGGGAATTTGCATGTTTTCAGGGCATTTCCAACTAGAGCAGTCACTGCCAGTTTCTCTTACTGAGGTACTTCTTCTCATTGTCTGCTGCCTCCTCTCGCTCTGGCTTCTTGTAGGTTAAAGGACTGAAATGGTACTTTTGGCTGAAGCTTTGATTGCCTGTTCCATGTTTTCTCAAAGCTTGTTTATCAGGACACTGAGTTTTTCTATGCCTTAGTTTTCCATTCTGAAATGAGTGTAATAGTTCTTATTCCTTCTTCTGTCCTTTGCCTTTTATGTAATTGAAGTTGGAAGCTCCTTGTGGGTAATGAAAGTTCTTACTGTGCCAGTATAGAGTGCTTACAGATGTGCTGTAATCTTGTCCCAGGCTTCTAAACCCTACTGCAATGGAATTAATACAGTGAGAAGAGTCTGGAAAGTAGTTGGGATTCGGTGATGACCTCTGTAATGCATGTTCCCTGTATCACCACAGGGAACAAATCAATCAAAGAACAAGAAGTAAGGAAATAAAGAGGCTCAACAAGTTCCTTCACTCCCCTTAAGGAAAAGACCTCACTGAGGTCTTACCAAGAAAGCAGCAAAAGAGACAATCCTCTTTCCTTCCTCAATACAAGATAATGCAGCTGGTTTTCATGGCAAATTCAATAAGGTTCATCACTCCTGAACACTTCAGTGCTTTCTTACCTATAGATTTGAAATCCCTTGTCCAGTCTTTGCTATTTACAGCTCTCTAAAACGAGGTTTAACAGAAGACAGATCGTGTTTGTACAACTCTGGGTTAAAGAGCAGTATTTCTCTGTTATAATATGGTTGCAATGGGTCATTTCTTCCCACACACAGGAATTAGAAGGGGGCTGCCCTATCTCTGAAAGGGTAGAGAAAAAAGATGCTAGAGTCTGATGTCTGAAATGCAATTTAATCAAGCTTTCTGCTCCTTTATGGCAGCCTGGAGTTTGTTTGGCCTGTCTTGCTATCTGACGAATCATTATTAGACCAATAATTTCTGATGAGCATGTGCTAGGAAATGGTGTCAATTAGAGCTGTGTAGGACTCTGTTATTTCAGTCTATTACCTGTAAATGAGTTATTCAAGAACAAGAAGTTCCATTGATAAAAGGCCAAAAATCAATAGGTAAGATTGTTGAGATTCATTCTGAGTTCATAACGGATTTTCCCCCCACTGAGGTTTCCAAAAGCTTTTGCAGATGATCTTAGACCTAAATTTAAGTTTCTTGGAGCCAAACTTGTGACTGAACTCGAGTGAAACTTGTATAAATCCTTATTTTTTGCATTAAGCTTGCAAAGAAGCTTCAAACTTATAGTCATTGGGGATAAATGATGGCAACTATAAAAACGCACTGGGCCTGCCTTAGCAGAAATTGCAGGAAGTTTTCTGGATGCAGCACACTAATGA
Source organism: Nestor notabilis (assembly GCF_000696875.1). Classification (NCBI taxonomy): domain Eukaryota; kingdom Metazoa; phylum Chordata; class Aves; order Psittaciformes; family Psittacidae; genus Nestor; species Nestor notabilis. The sequence goes on along the minus strand of NW_009926124.1, from coordinate 42,074 downwards.
ATGAAGGGCTAATTTAGTTTGATATTGATGTTATTGTGTGTGTGAAAGATGAGAATGCTATTGCGAGGATGCTCATTCAATCAGGGAGATTCTCATCTAAATAGAGAGGAACAGGGAATATTATTCTCCTTTCTAACTGGGCATGAGGAGCCAAAATGCTTTGCTAAGGGGATGTTGTGGCAGGCTGAAAAGCTGAGCCTCCTGGACACCTCTGAGCAGGGTTATTCCTGTGGTTGTAAAGAGCAGGTCCCACGGTGAGACTTTGGTTCTGAGGCACCACTGACTTCGAAGCAAATGGGCAAAAAGAGTTTCATTGTCCTGGGTCATTTTGATCTGACAGGGAGAGGAATAGAAAAGAACATTGCGAGTTATAGAGGAAATGGTGAAAGACGGAAGGATGTAATTCCTGAGTGCTGAGGCTGAGGTTTTATTACCTAAATAGGCAGAATTTCTTCTGAAATCCATCTTCTACACACGTGTGAGGGAAGATGGGTAGAGAACCCTTTCCAGGCTTAGCTTTGGCTGTAAACTCGCTAAACAGTGTAAATTCAGGTTACCTGAAGACTGGAGAAGTGTGGAGCATCCTTGAAGAGTCCTTGTTCAGTCTTTTTCACGTGAGCAGAGCAGGCCCCTCAGGATGTTTGGAGAAAGAGCTGCTGACTCCAGTCTTCTCCTACCAGCATTTGGCACCGATGCCCCCCAAGTTCCTCATTTCCTTTCACCTTTCCCTGCTGAGCCAGCGCTTCCTGCCTCTCCATCCACCCACCTTTCACTGTGGCTGGTCAGAAGCTTAAGAGCCATCATCTGCATCTCCAAGCCCATCAATTAGTTTCTGTTTCAATCAAGGAATCCTCTCTTTCTCTTCGGGCCTCTCAATCATCCCTGGCTCTTTGTGGAGCTGCAGTCATCCATCCTGCCTCAGTACTTGGAGCAAGGTTGTGCTGCAGTGGTGGGCAGGGAGGTTGCTCTTCCAGACCTCAATACTTCTTCCTTTCTTCCTCTCTTTCCTCAGGGGACTCAAACCACTTGGGATGTGCTTCTTTCTCCTGCAGCTACGGCTGATTCCTGCTCATGCTGGGCAGGGAACTCCATGTGGGGTGTTGCACCATAGCGTTGGTATCAAATAGGCTTTGGCAGCGCCTCTGCCTCCACAAAGGGGAACAGCATATACAAGAAGCCCTCTCCAAACAGGCAGCATCATCTGTCAGATCTCAAATAGTGTGTGTCTAATTAATTAAGCACATAGTAGACCTAATTAAATAGGAAACAATGCCCAAAGTGAATGCTGTTATTTCTGTCACTTGTTGGTGTCGTGCTGCTGGTGGGGGGATGCTGAGTTGCTACTGTGGGGTTTAGGTGCGTGTAAATCCTTTTATAGGGTTCAGGAGGGTATGACTAGATGCTGTCAGATGTCTTGTCCTCCCATCTGGAGCTCCCAATATCACAGCCTGCCCTGGCATATATGAAGACAACACTTGTCACTACAGAGAGGTGTCCCCACACCCCGAGTCCCGTGGGAACCTCTTGTTTTGAGCAGGGCTCACACTGCCTTTGGAGCAATAGCAGGGCTGTGACATTGCTCGAGGAGAGGAGGGTTACGAAGCACGTTCTCTGCCTTACACACAGACATGCAAGCAGAGTTAAGAAGCAAATAAGACAAGCGTAGGGAGGCATATTTCTCATTAAATACAGCAACTGGAAACACAGCTCCTGGAAAAGGGAGCTCATTTATCATATCTTATGGATGACATTGTGTTTTATTACCTCCGGGGCTGTAGGTAAACTTCTGTCTTGCTGAGTAACACAAGGAATTGGAGCGTTGTAGTTGCTGGGGTTTCAGCTCCTGGTTTAATAGTCCCTGTCTGCTCCATCACGGCTCTTGTTAATTGTGTGCTGTGATTTCATGCAGCATCATCAGAGCCTGTTGGGGCAAAGCCCTCCCTGTGCCCCATGGTGCCTCCTTTGCCTACATGGACATGACATATGGACCATGAAACTTTGGAATTGCCCTTCTCCCCACCTTGCCTGCTCTCTTGCCTTAAGCCCATCCCTACAGAAAGCGGTTTGTCAGTGCTAATATTAGGCCTTAGCTGACATGTGCAAGACTGACAATAGCTGCTGTAGCATCTATTTATTTCTTTTACAGATAGCAGCAGCTACAAATTTAGGCCCTTTCAGTAAAGTTCCTGACAGTCTCTGTCCTATTAAATTTGTGGGTGAATTTTATATTGAAAAGTTATCAGTTCAAGACTAAATTTTCCACTGACATCTCATTTATATCAATTCATGGGGTTTGCAGGCATTGGTATGCCCACATGGTTGTGTAGCCAGTGAAAATGTGTGGAAACGGGCTGAAAGGAACAGACCTCTGCTAAACCATCTGATCTTCAGGTCTAATTTGTGCTGCTGTTCACAGCTGGGCAGTTCACATCACTGTGCATCCTTCTGCTAGCAGAGCTAAACCCAGGAGGGTTGGCCATCTCTGCTGCAGAAGCTCCAGCTCATTGGGAAGCACCTCTGCAACCCAAAAATGTGGGAGCCCTTTGGAGTTCACCTCTGGAGGCTGTTCCATCAGGTCATCTTATTTGGCTTGACAAAGGGAGAAAGACGAAGGAGTGAGAGTGATTTCTGTATCAGGGATCCCGCCTGCATCAGTGCCCTCCAGAGGGGACACCCAACTAAACTACATAAACACAGCTCTCTTTAAAGCTCATATATGAACGCATGTTTCAGTCTACGTGATGCAGAGCGGCCAACAGCAAAGCTTGTCAACATCAAAGGCTGACAAAAAGCTGCCTCTTTGCACGTTAATGCCTCGAGGTGTGTTAATTTGCTTGAGATGTTTTCTGACCTTGTGTGTTCATCAGTCTTCCCAGATTTGTATATCAAATGCACATCTTGTATTTATGCTGTCACTTCAGGCATCTTACAGCTTCGCATACGAGGCACCTGATACCTTCCTTCCTTCCTAGGGTGCAGTAGGATTGATTGCTCCCTTTTGTCCATGCCTGGGATTGACACAGGCAGGGAGCTGTTCCTCCTTTGCATTATGCCCAAGCTTTGTCCTGCTTATTGCTTCCTAAACATATACCAAAGAAATGGCCATCTAAATGATGGCCAAATCAAAGTGGTACAAGGTAAGGTGATGATGAACCCACTAGAGCTTCACTGGCTGTTTCCACTCTAAAGCCCAACCTTTTTTAACATTCAATATGACGATGATCTAAAGAGCAGCTCATACCTGGTACTCTCCTTTCCATTTAGCAACCATCCTATTGCTGTGCTGGAGGGGTTGGTACTTTGTGGTACTGGCCTTGGTGGGGTGGGGGTCTGAGTGGCTGGAGAAATAGCGGTGATGCTTCTTCATGGCTCAGTTCACATGTTCTTACAGCTTCCTGGTGAGGGTGAATTACAAAGGCAGAACAGATCTTCATGCACCTGCTGCAGCCCCCTCAGAAGTGGAAAATTGTGATGATGATAAATCTGATGAGGAAAAATGTCAGGCTCTAGTGGGCTTTCTAGTTAAAACATTGCTGCTGGTAAGCATCATGTGGAAGGGAATCACTCCTTGCATGCCATATAAAACCTCCTAGGTACCAGAATGCTGCATAAACCAGGCAGAAAAATCTATCTGTGATTAAGCACAAATCAGTTCTGCTGATGGGAAGTGCCTGCCCAAAAGAGAAATGTGAGCCAGGTGATAGTAGCTGTGGGAGGTGAATTTTAAAGCACCAGGACATCATGTATGAATAGTGGGGTGGACTCTTCATTAAGCCATAGTTTTATGGCTTAATGTCTATTGCAGGGACAGAACTTGTCCATGGATTTGATAGAATAGAAAACGTGGTGGAATGGATAACGGAGTAATTACTGTATTGTTGCTTATCATTATTACAGTAGGTCACAAGGAGGACATGACAGGCCAGGTACCATAAGGGTCATATCTGCAGTTTTAATGGCTTGGATTTGCTCTCTAGACTGAGGTCAAAGACGGTTTTAGTGCCTGGAAAAAGATCAGGTGTAGAAATGAGTTTCATCTTCTTGGTTTTTAAGGAAATGTGTACTCCAGGTGGAAAAACAAGCCATTTTTGTTCTTTATATCACGTCTCTCTGCAGCAAATACCCAAGAAGATGGGTTTTGGTCATCTTTTTCTGCCCTTGAAGGTTTTGCTATATCCTCCCAGGAATAAAGAATCAGGTGTTAGAGCAGAGGGGGAACCAAGAGGAATAAAGGAACCTGAATGGGCATTCTCAGAATCCCTTCTCCACCACCTGGATAAGGTGTGGGGGGGGTTATTCCAGTTTGTGCCACTGTGCACAAGTCAAGATCATTTTCAGCCCTTCTATTCACGCTATAGAAAAAAGCCCTTTTCATTCTTCTCTAAGTCTGATGTTGGGCTTGAGATCTTTCATCCCTCCAACCCCTCTTGTGTGACTATGGGAAGCCCAGGAAACACTTTTTGTTCTAGGAACAGTCTTTTCAATGGAAACTAAACCGTATTACCAAAGGCAAGTTGTGTACTAGTGTTTCAGGAAATGTAGGCAGGAAAAGCACATTTTCCCCTTGAGGAAACAGTGAAAACACAGGATGCTTCCCCTAATTGTTATTCTAATGCTCTCTCTGTAATAAATACATTGTCTTTTCCCTGCTATGGTTGCTTTGCTCAGCTTTGCCACATCTGACCTGGCTTTGTGGCCTCTTCCCATTGCTGTATGTGTGCCTTCTTCCACACAGCTTTCTCTGCCCACCGTATTTCCCAACTCCTTTAGCATTTCTAAAAGGGCCTGAAACCTCTTAGGGACTGGCCTTTGCACAGAGCTGCATGATGGAAACTGCTTGTGGTTGGTAGTCTGTTGGCTAATGTGTACTTCCGGGGGTCCATAGGCATGTGTATTGTGCTTCATTTGACCCAGAATGTGCCAGGAGACAGACAAATTTCTCTGCCACAGCCTCAGGTTTCCCTCTCTGGAAATCAGGAGCAACAATAATTCATCTCTGCTGAGTACTCCAGGAGAAAATCAATGTTTAATGGCTGAGCTTGTGACCTTAAAAGCCCATGAACCAATCTGAACTGGGAGTTGGGCATGGAAATACACAACAGCCAGCTCCATCCGTGTTCTCTGGCTAACCCAGGGATATTGCAGTGGTGTCTGCTGTGATTTACAAGGCACCTTCTTGCACACGGAGGGAAATATGTTGTCAGCGAGTTCCCTCTTAATTTGCATTCTTCCAATCTAATCAAACCTTTGTAAACACCAGCTCCCTGAAAATAATAATCAACAGCAAGAGACACATTGGCAGGCTAAGGGAAGGTGAATTAAGATGCTTTTCTTTCTCCTATGCTAATCTTTCTGCTAATTATGTTTTATTAATATTATGATGCAGACGCTCCCGTTCTTGTTTTCCCTCATCTTGTCCGTAGTTAAAATCAAATTGCAAATGAATGAGCTCGATAGTTGACTTAATCACTTAAGCCTCTGACTTTCATCATTTTCCTAAGCAACCCCTACAGTCACAGCAGCATTTTTTGGCTGGTTTTGAAGCATTCTTGCATGATTATTCTATGGGTGACATTGACAGTTTGTTACGATGAGTTGGCTGAGTCATTATCATCAGGGGATGGTTGGGTTTTCTGATATTTCTAATAAGGTGCTTTTCATTCCAGAATGAGGAAGGGGGAAAAAAAATCAACCCCTTTTTGTTTTAAAGAGTCTAATATTGCAGCTTTTATGTCAGAATTGCCATAGAATGATGTTACATTCTTCCCTTTTGATTCTTGATGGATGCTTTGAAAGGCCTAATCAAAAAGAAATTGGAGTCTTGAGCTTGGTTGTTCTCTGTAGATGAGCAAGTCTTTGAAGTTGATCAGTTGGTAACCCAGGCTGTCCACAATACCTAGTCCAGGATGTTGGGGTTATGGGAAAGCATGGCAGGACCCAGGGTCTTCAGATACCATGCAGGATGGCAGCCAAAATCAATGTCATTTAGCATATAAGCTATTGACTTGGTTTGGGGTGGGCTGAGCGGTGGCAATGGCTTTGCAGGGTACCACTGTAGCTCTAACAATATGTTTTGGGTTGTTTATACGTTGTTATTCAGGTGCAGCAATGGAGTGAAAAAAAGAAAAACCCTGGTAAAAGACATGTAAATGTGTGTCAGGCTGAATTTAGAAGCTTTTGCTCAAGATGTGTTGTGATAGAAGTGCCAAATTTGATCAGCTTGGTTTATTTCAGGTGGCTCTTGCAAATCCTCCCGCTGGCTTGTCCATCTGTTGATGCTGATGTGGTTTATTTTCTCAGTTTAGTGGAGAACTGAGGATCCCCTTCACCACTACAGACAATTTCTGGTGTTCTGTAGCTCAGCAAAGACATGGCAGCCCATGAGTTTGTTTCTTCCCTAGAAGAAAGCAAAATAATGCCTTGAGAAGAGAAAATACTTCTTGGTTGACAGAAACTATTTAAACACATAATTATCACTAGGAAGGAGTCGTCAGGGTGATAGAGGCTTGTTTTTAATTTGGATGACTGTATCGATTTATCAGTTGTATCAGAACCATTTCTAGATCTAGGTTAAAGACAGATCTGTAAGGAAGACATGGGGCCATACACTCACCCTCTTTGCAGTTGATTGAAGTGTGATCCCACAGCTCCTAAAAACAGACATAAATCTGTTATTAATCCCGTTGTCCTGGATTTTCCCAGGAATTACTGAGCTGAGTCTGTGGACCTGTGTTTATTAGGGGGTAAGATTCAGTCTTGTGTGGAGGATCAGTTCAAGTCCTGCACATGCTTAAACACCACACGGTGTTTGCAAGAAAAGCCTAGTTTTAAGGGCTTAAGTGGAGCTGAAGAGGCACAGAGGTCTCCTGCAAAGGACTCTGTCTTCACCCTGATGGCAAGGGGGAGAGTATGTTCATCACAGAGTGCTCCTCAGTGTGTTCTCACTCCATAAATCTGTCATTTCCTGAAGAGTCAAGGAGATGAGCAAGCTGCAAAGAACAGACCCACTCTTAAGGGAAGGTTTAATCATGGCTGAGGAGCAAATATTGAGATCAGTGTAGAAAGAAAAGGACTGATGTTAAGGAAGTGCAGCAGTAAAAGCCGTGTTAAACCGAGGTGCGTGGAACCTGTTTCTCATCTGGCACTAGCTGACATAGTCATCAGGTTGCACAAGTTGACTCTGGGGTGTTTTTATGGAAACAAATTGCTTTATTCATCCTTTTTTGCTGTGCGTTTTCCTTTATCCAATCCAGACGTGGGTTTTTTTCTCTTAGATCCAGCTTATATCTCATTGCAGAGCTCCTTGGTTTCTGTCTGCACTGAAGTGTGGTCACAAGAAGAGAATAATCACTAACAAAGTTAGAGAGGCAGGGACTCAAAGAGATGTGTAATGGAATTGTACTCCAGAAAGTGCCCCAGAGAAGGTGTGTATTGCAATAAATGGCCAACATTCTTGATTAAATTGCCTCCACTGATGGAATGAAGTGTGCGTGTCTTGCCAGAAAACTTGATTTTCCTCCTGCTCTGCACAATATATTTGCTTTCAAAGATGCAAATACTTTGAAGAGGAGCAATTGAATATGCAGCCTGTCAAACCGACGGAGGGACATTCTCAGACTGATCTATAGCATAACATGTTGGAACTGGGAACCTCTTCCTGTTACTCATTAATCTTGAAGTGCTGAGAAGAGATGCCCTGTGTAGTGTGACAAAGTGCAGCAGACACATACAGCTAAAGAGCAGTAATTAGAGTCGCGCCCGGCTCTCCAGCTATTCCCTCAGCATTTCCCTGCACACACCAGCTTTCCATCTACATTTTCCCCACAGTCCTGCAGCTGATAGAACAAGTGACCTGATTGTTTGGATCAGATACATCTCAGATAATTCCTTACAACAAGCTGCATGTACAGTTCCAGTTGGTTTTAATTGTGAGGAGGAAAAGATTAAGGAAAAAAGATAGTCAAGGGGCCTGTGATGTGTGTTTTTCAACCACACTTGAAGTGGGTGGGTTTTAATATTGTCATTGCTCATCTTAATTGCAATTATTCTTGATGGTAGAATTCTTCTTTGGTTTATAGATCGTAACATGAGTCACTCTTAGGCAGAAATGACTATTGGCTGTAAAACAGTTGATGGATGATTAGGGCCAGCATAAGATGATTTGGTCTCAGTCCAGTTCCCAGTAGACATGTATCCACACTACAAAAATAGAACATTATTAAATGGCCATTGAATTGATGGAGTCAGAACAAAGACTCAGCAGGCCATTAATAGTGAGCTGGGATACTGGATGCCTCAGTGCACAGGGTACAACCTCCCCACTCGGGAGGCAATGGGCACATCTTTGTGACTTTGACTGGATCACTGGCTGGTCTCCCCATCCATGAAATCCAGATTGCTTGCCCTTGTGGAAGAACAGTGGAGATGATTTTTGGGCAACCTGATCTCGTTGAAGATGTCCCTGCTCATTGCAGGGGGGTTGGACTAGATGAGCTTAGAAGGTCCCTTCCAACCCAAACTCTTCTGTGATTCTATGGCTTTATGATTCTGTGATCACCTAAAGGTTGTGGTGTGTGCTGATCACAAAGGAAGCTGTGCATGTAGATAGCTCCTTATTTCTCTTTACCATGATAGTGCTTTTGACCACTAAATGGGCATGGACCCATGTCTCTGGCCACGGTGTCGCTTTAAGCATGCACTGCCACATCCTGCCATAGAAACATGTAGGAACATCCTCCCTGAGAGATACCACTTGCTTTCCTGTGCTTGAAAGGGTGGGATCTAGGCTGACAAAAGTGGATGTTGGCATTCTTTTTCCTCAGTTCCAAATTTCCTGATTTGCCAAGTAGAGCTGAGCACTAAAAGATGAGGCAGCTCCAGTGGTGGAGAGGGGCTTTCACAGAAACCTTAATTGCATGTTGCTCAGCATTGTCAGTTTGACACGCTGACATTTGGAGATACTGAGCACCTCTTTTTACAGCGCAGTGAAGCCCTCACAGTGACAATCAATGACGCTGGAGTAGTCTTCCACTATTGCAGTGTGAACATCTACTCTGTAAATTAAAGAAGAAACTCTATTATTGAAGAGCCAAAGAGGGCTCACATATCCCTCTGAAGACACGTGTTCTTCTCTGTACACACACTGCAGATACATGGGGGCAACCGCCTGGTTTTTGTCCGTTTGGATCTGGCTAAGGCTGCGCAGTTTGGGGTTGAAAGCCTGGCTACTCGCTATTACAGCAGAACAAGTTCTCCTTCATCTTTAGCAAAGCCTCAGAGGGAAAGCAGAGATAAAAATGAGAACCTGGTGAGAATAAAGGTCACCGTGAGAGACAAGGGTTCAGGATGAAAAGCCTCGGGAGAACACAATTGGTAACAGCTCTCTGGGTGCCGGAGAGGAGAGGAGGGAGATTTGTGCCAGCAGCCTGTGCTGCTGTGCTGACCCGAAGTGAAAAGCAGCCGTGCTGGGAGGAGTGTTTGCTCTTTTGTGTGGGGATCAAAAGGCAACGGCAGCAGCAGAAAGGGCTGCTGTTTACAGGATACTGATGGGGAAGCGTCGGCTTGCACAGAACCTGCTGGAAAAGTAGTAAGATGCAGAAAAAGAGTAGAGAAGTGTGATGTTATGGGTTTAATTTGATTATGTTGTTCTTGATTTTCCATTGTATTGGCAAGTGGCAGCTGATTTGCTTTTTATTTCCTTTTTATCTGATTTAGATACTAATGGCAAGGCTTTGAAGGATGGGAGGGGGAAGAATTACCAGCTCAGATTGTGTCGGGGGTCTTGACTCTTGGGTTGCAGCCACTGAAGGTGGGGTGGGAGAAGCTGAGCTCGTAGGGATAAAGCAACTGCCTCAGGAAGCTTCATCCCTATTCCTTCAGGGCAAGGGAGGACTTCAGGGCCTAAAACACAAGGTTTTGTGTCCCCCTGAGCTGAGTGTGACTGTGGTACCTCAGGCCACTTTTACCCTTTCCCCACATATCCAAGACCTGGAAACACGGATTGTGGGGTGGCAGTATGGACTTTTGTAGAAAAATTGTGGAGTTCTGCTTTGTGGTAGATACGGTCTAAAGTACCAAATGGAGAACTTGAAATGCCAGTATATTAATCCTGAGATAGAAACCTGAATGTAAACCCTCAGTGCTTGGTGCACATGCGCCTGGTGGATGTATTACTGTGCTCTTTGTCATCAGTGGGCTGAGCCCAAAACACCCATAGCTCCTCCATGGCACCTCTCAACCTCTTGAGTGTGTGAAGCTCAATTTGACTCTCATCAAGGCTGATGGGAGCCCTTGGTGGCCTCAGACAGGTCCCTGCTCTTGCAGAGCATGAGCCTTCCCAAGGGGGCACATCCCAACTCAAGTCCTATGTCTCTGACACCCAGGACCCGGACCCTCCCCAAGGATCTCCGGGCAGTCGCTACCAGCCTGTTTTGTTGTCTGTTTACTCTCTTCTCATCTCTGACATTCATGAATATTTATGTGAAGCTCCAAAATAGCCAAGAGCACTTTAATCAGAGGACTATCTGCAACCTAATCAGGGATAATACTAATCAGGAAGTTCAGAGCACGCTTTAACACTTACTGCAGGAGGGGAAAGTTTGCTCCCAACTCCAGAACAGAGTTTTGGCAATGAGTCTTTTGCATTTGCCCCTGTTACAGGAAGAGAAAACAAAGATTTACTGTTCACATCTGGTGTTTTAAAGCTTCACGGCAGGAGCAGTGGATGCTGGATATGCCATAGGAGCCGCTGCTGTCATGAGGAAATGATGCAAACAGCGCGATGCTGATTTAGGTCCAATGTCTCTTGTGTTTCCAACCATAGGGATCTCACTTTGCAAGCCAATCTCTCCAAATCCCATCTTTTTTCCTTGGGCACGGGTTGTATACACGCTGTAGCTTGCAGGAGGAGGATTTTAATGCAGAAAAGCTCCTTCTGTGTCAGTTTTCTTTCAATCATTGACTTCACAATCTCGATAACTGGGATTTTCTGACAGAGATTGTCATCAAAAGGGAGGGGGAAAAGAAAGCTCTGATATAAATAAAGGGAAAACTTTTTAAGGTTTAGCGAACTTAAAATGACTGCTCAGAAGGGTTTCAGACCTGCCAGGTGATATCCTCCCTCTGTTCAACATGATGCCCTTTCTGGAGTTGAGATACTTTTTATTCTCACTCAGACACAGAGTTTGCAGAGAAATCTTTTTGACACGATTCACATAAAAGTCTTTCCTTCCTGAAGTCTCCTCAGATACGAATGACAAAAGCTCACATTATCTGCCCCATTTTTCAATTGCAACTTTATGGGATAAGGAGCCACAATGCTGCTGGATTAGATCTTGAATGCAGATTTTCCACCAAGGTTTTATTTTCGAAGCATTCATCTTTAGAAATCTGTGGGTTTAAAAATAAATAAATCATGCCTTAGGTCGCAATCCTGCTTCAACTGAAGCCAAAGGGAGCAGTATTAGGCAGTAATTCCTGTCTCGTTAGTGTGCATCTCTGCTTGCTG
>NW_009926124.1:20032-30537 GCF_000696875.1 Nestor notabilis | reverse complement strand
GGTCTTTCTTCTGTTTCCCTTGGATAATAAGAAGCCATGGGCCCAATCCCCTGCGGTGCGCAGCACATGGATGGAGCTGTGGAGCCATGTGTGCCTTAGGATGCACAGCACAGAGATGACATGATGCTAACCCATAGAGGGGGGGGGATACTTTTCCCTTCTCTGCTGTTGGCAACAACCCTTCTTGAGCTGAAAGAGAAAAGCAGGCATTAGTTTTACAAACAGTGAAACATGGTCCTCAACATAAGAAGGACGTGGAGCTGTTGGAGCAAGTTCAGAGGAGGCCATGAGGATGCTCAGGGGCTGGAGCAGCTCCCGTATGGAGACAGGCTGAGAACATTGAGGCTGTTGAGCCTGGAGAAGAGAAGCTGCTGGAGACCTCAGAGCAGCTTCCAGTGTCTGAAAGGGGCTACAAGGATACTGGAGAGGGACCTTCATCAGGGACTGGAGTGACAGGACAAGGGGTGATGGGTTCAAAGTGAAACAGGGGAAGTTCAGGTTGGAGATAAGGCAGAAGCTCTTCCCTGTGAGGGTGCTGAGGCGCTGGCACAGGGTGCCCAGAGAAGCTGTGGCTGCCCCATCCCTGGCAGTGTTCAAGGCCAGGTTGGACACAGGGGCTTGGAGCAACCTGCTCTAGTGGAAGGTGTCCCTGCCCGTGGCAGGGATTGGAGCTGGATGAGCTTTAAGGTCCCTTCCAACCCAAACCAGTCTGGGATTCTTTGGTTCTATGAACTTTACACCACAGCAAATGGGTGGGTTTGAGTTTGCAAGGGGCAGGTGGGCCACATAAAACCAAAACCACCCGAGCTGGCGCCGAGTGCTGATGCTCTCAGATAATTATCCCATCCTCTCTCTTGCTTTAATGCTGATGCAGTTGTATGAACACATTCCAAGCAGCAGTTGTGGTAGATTTAAAGCCATTGCAGTCCTGATCAGCCGATAGTTTATAGCCCCTACCACAAAGGGCTTTTTTTCCAGTTGTTTTAATCGCTAACACATAATAATTACATTCCTTTTTTTCCCCCTCCTGTGAAGCAGTGAAATGACAAACCAGCAAAATAAAACCTCATGTGATCTTCTTCACAGAAGCAGCAAAATTGGGTTTGCAAAATAAAATAAAGGAATCAATCACTCCTCATACACAAAGACTACTTTTAAGTAATTCTTGCGGCAGGAGATGGTTTAGGATTAGACAGTGGCTGTAATCAAAATGCTGGGAGAAAATGGGATTCATTTAGAAAACTAAGTACCTCATTAAAAATCAATTCCTTTTCTCCTCATTCAAATAGTGTATTGATGATGATACTTTAGCAGATCTCTTTATAGTTACGTTTGCTTGAGAGGGGGGAGAAAAGACCATGTTGTGTCATATTTACGTTTAGCCATCTATAGATGCAGTCGAATACTCCCAAGTGTATGAAGTACTTTTACCTACCCCCGTAGTTGCATGAGGGAGGTTGGTTATACAAGGAATTTACCTCCATCGCTCAGTTCCTAGTTGTCACCCCGAGTTGGTGGCTACCTGGCACTGCTTGGATCCCTCGCTCCTCAGTATCAGGGCTGTTCTCCAAGGAAAACACAGATCCTTCTGGTCTTGCTTAGGATTTGCAAGTGAAAACAGGGAAACAAGCAGCGGAGGGGGAAAAGGTTTGTTACACCATTTCCTGATTACCTGCATGCCAACTCTCTCAGTTTACAAGCAGGCAGCTCCCTTGTGACTCCACGCTCATCAATTACTTGTCTTCATTCACCAAGCAGAGCTCACCCAGCAGGTATGAGCAGAGGCTCCAGTTTGTTAGCAACACTGTGGTCCTCCTTTCTTTACTGAGAAAGTGTGATCGAGATTATGGTATACGCATGAGTTAGACTTCAAACTGTGTTTCAGAATTGGAGTGAGCCTAAATATGAATCTCCTCTAGCCACCCAAATCACAGAATGGTGATTTCTCTTCCAGGCGAGTTGGTGTATGCAGTGTGGTTGCTCTGCTGTTCAGTGTAGCAGCCACGTTCTTTACTTCCATTTACCTGTTCAGTCATCAATAATTACAGCTCCACGTAATGCTCAATTCTATTGAAAACTCTCTTCTTACTTCCCTATCCCTGTCAACTGCAAGAGAATGGAGGATCTGACAGAGCTGGTGGTGTAATCTGCTATGGATCTACATTCACGGAACTAACCTAGAATACTCTCAAGCTTGCTTTAAGTGCAGTAGGTACATCACTGGGGTGCAGTTGCCTCTCTGAAAAGCAGGCTGCCAAATTGCCTGGTGAGGCCACATCTGGAGCAGTGTCTAGTCCTGGGCTCCTCAGTACAAGACAGACAAGGAGCTACAGGAGAGGGGCCAGCAGAGACCACAAGGATGCTCAGGGCTCTGGAGCGTCTCTCCTATAAGGAGAGATTGTGGGAGCTGGGCCTGGTTAGTCTGGAGAAGAGCAGCCTGAGAGGGGATCCCATCAAGGCAGATCAGTATCTCAAAGGTGGGTGCCAGGAGGATGGGGACAGGCTCTTTCCAGTGGCGCCCAGCACCAGGACGAGGAGCAATGGCCATAAACTGAAACACAAAAAGTGTCACCTCAGCGTGAGGAAGAACTTGACATTGAGGTTGTCAGAGCCCTGGCACAGGCTGCCCAGGGGGGTTGTGGAGTCTCCCTCTCCGGAGCCATCCCAAACCCACCATGGCCACATTCCTGTGTGCCCTGCTCTGGGTGGCCCTGCCTTGGCAGGGGTTGGACTGGATGATCTCCAGAGGTTCCTTCCAACCCGAGTGGTTCTGTGTTGTTTGGGACTGTCTCTGCCCTGTGTGGAGCTGAGCCCACAGCCCATGGGAACAGCGGCTGCATCCTCGGGAGCACAGATTTGTTACCAGGGAAGATGCAAATGCAGCAAAGCTCCCCCCTGCCCTGCTGGAGCAGTGTGGCAGGAGCTGATTTGAGTAAGACACAGGTCCTAATTACTGGGAGCGATACAGTCCCCTCAGGGAAGTGCTGGGGGAGGCATTATTTTCCATCTCATCTGTTAAATTTAGAAGGCAGGATGGCTGCCACCTGGGAGACCCCTGTGATTATTGACTTATGCAGGCACACTAATTCCCACCGCTGCCTCCTCGCTGCTCTCCTCCCACTGCATTTGCTCCATTTAGGTGTCAGCTGCATATTACCCAAACTGGGAACTTTTTATTTAATACTCCAGGAGCCCTGGACTCTGATGAACTGCACTAAGGGCAAAGTCTGTATCTACCCAGGCAAGAACAACAACAAGCCTAGTGTCTTGGTCTCACAGCTCTGGTGTGCCTGGGTGTACCCATTGTAGGGTTGTGAGAGGCTCAGAGCAGGGACTCCTCCATGTGTAGTCAGCTCATCACAAAGAAAAGGACACTTCACATGGAATTTCAGGCATAGACCTGAGTCATAGAACCGTAGAATGGTTTGGGTTGAAGGGACCTTAAAGCTCCTCCAGTTCCAACCCCCTGCCACGGGCAGGGACACCTTCCACTAGAGCAGGTTGCTCCAAGCCCCTGTGTCCAACCTGGCCTTGAACACTGTCAGGGATGGGGCAGCCACAGCTTCTCTGGGCACCCTGTGCCAGCGCCTCAGCACCCTCATAGGGAAGAGCTTCTGCCTTAGATCTAACCTAAATCTCCTCTGTTTCAGTTTGAGTCACCTCCAGGTTTCTCACTCTTGGTATGCAAAGATCAAACCATTCAGTTTCCAGTTCTTCTTCCCGAATGTTACTTCCCACAAGATACAGAAGTTTTGTAAGGCTCTTGATTTTATTGTGTTGTAGTGAATACTTGAAAGAAGCAGTGGTGGATAACACTTGCTAGGAGGGAGCAAACTGGTGTTAAGAACCTTATTTTAATTAGAGGTATGCTCTGATGACAGTCCAAGCTGTGTACATCCCCAATCAAACACAGCTCCCTTGAGACAGGACACAGCCCCTGCGGAGGAGCTGCACCATCGAAAGAGCAGTGCCTTTTTCCATCACCCGGTGCTTCAGATGTGGCTCAGGGGACAATTCGCCATCACTGATCCCCTGTAAAGGTTGCTCCAGGTGGACAACGGCCTTGGGAACCCTCCTAGTCACCACAGCACTGATCATCTGCCATCTTCTTGCTGCGATGTATGTTGCTCCTCTACCTACCCACGTGCTTACCCAGCCCGAGGTATTTCTTCCCAGGGTGACCAGTTCTGTAGCAATAGGTACACATGCTCCACAGCACCAAAGAGCCCAAATAGACCTCTTAATAGCTGAGCAATGCGCTTCAGCTCCATATATCACTGTGTCATTGATTTCAATGGGCTTTGGATTGGACAGTACGTCTTTACGATGTGTTTTACTTCCCACTTCCTAGCTCCTGGCTTTTTTTGGTTTAATGCAGGCCTCCCCACGTTACTTTAACAAAGTTTTATGTGTTTTAATTTTCTTTTATTACTTTGGAGCCCATTTCCTACTGCTTCACAAGACAAGTCAATGAGACAGAGCTCCTAATAAACCTGCATTCATCAATGCCTTGTTTTCCTCTCATCTCTAACTACTACCCAATCACTTGGACAACTGATGCTTCTGAGCTTGCAATTAGACCTGTACTTTCTGCTTCTGATGAAGGAAGATTAATTAAATCAGTGCTTTTCAGGACTAGAACAAATGCAGGCACATTTTTGGCAGTTTTCTTCTTCCTTTAAGCCTGTAGCCTATTAGTTCAAGGCACCTGGCATAGAACGAACATTTTGTCCTGATAGAAAACAATAAACTGAGATTTATATGCTGGAGCCTTATGGAAAAGCTTCTTTTTCCTTCCCAAAATGCAAATTACAGACTAAAACAACAGGAGATGAGGGGAAAAGTTTATAACCTTCCATCCAAAGAGTAAGACAGACTTCTACAATGAACCTTTCATTTTATAACCACACCTAAGAGAGAAAGAGACACCAGTGTTTATCTCATGGAGCATTCAGACTGCTCTGTTGTCTGAAAATCCCCGTTATTGCAGTGCTCTGTGTGTCCACGTGCACATTTAAGAGTGTGTCTCTGAGAGGCTACAGCATAAACAAAGATAAAATGGATAAATGAAAGAGATTGATGTGGTTCCTGTTGTATAGAGCAAGAACTGGGTTGCAGCAACATTTTAGATGCAGAGAATGGGAAATGTGGTGAAGAGGAAAAAGTCAGAGTTGGGTGCTGGTGTGCTGCAGAACAGGATCCCAGGACTATCTATACCTTTAATTTCTCTTCTGATTAATCAGCAACTTGGCATTGAGCTGTGTGCATCTCTTGAGAGAGCCAGTTCTTCTCCAGGGGTCTTAGCAAGAGCCTGTGTTACTCATCCACTCCTATGGACAAGTCCTCCAAAGTCTTAAGACTTTGATGGAGTCCTGTGTCCCGTTCTAGGCTCCTCAGCACAAGAGACAAGGAGCTACAGGAGAGGGTCCAGTGGAGGCCACAGGGATGCTCAGGGGCTGGAGCATCTCTCTTAGGAGGAGAGATTGCAGAAGCAGGCCCTGGTTAGTCTGGAGAAGAGCAGCCTGAGAGGGGATCCCATCAAGGCAGATCAGTATCTCAAAGGTGGGTGCCAGGAGGATGGGGACAGGCTCTTTCCAGTGGTGCCCAACGACAGGACAAGGAGCAAAGGCCATAAACTGAAACACAAAAAGTGTCACCTCAACGTGAGGAAGAACTTCTCGACATTGAGGGTGTCAGAGCCCTGGCACAGGCTGCCCAGGGGGGTTGTGGAGTCTCCCTCTCTGGAGCCATCCCAAACCCACCATGGCCACGTTCCTGTGTGCCCTGCTCTGGGTGGCCCTGCCTTGGCAGGGGTTGGACTGGATGATTTCCAGAGGGCCCTTCCAACCCGAATGGTTCTGGGATTGTGTGATAAATGAATCTGAGCTCAATTCTGCCCAGGGCAACGTACCCACCATGGGTTCTGTGGCAGTCCCTGCAGGTAACTCCAAATGCTTCCCCAGTTTGCTTCTGCTCTGGTGACGGTTAGTTTTAAGTAATCTGGGGGAATTTGCAATAGGGCAATTCCCCTTTGCTGAGCCTAAGAATAGCTCCTGCCTTTTCACACACCACGTTTCTCTAGGGTAGGTTTTTCTGGGGAGAAAAAAGAGCTCAATTGATCTTTTTTACAGTCTATTTGTGTAAAGGAACATCAGAGATAACAAAAGACTAATTATTTTCCTCTGTTGGCAGTTGCTAAGAGGAAAGTTCCAGACAGCACAATTAGCTTGTGACAGGTAGTCTCTATTTACTAATTGCAATGTATTTAAGACCTTTGTTCAGAGCTGGCTGTCCGTGTCCCAACTGCTGATATAGAATCATGGAATCCCAGCCTGGTTTGTGTTGGAAGGGACCTTAAAGCTCATCCAGCTCCAACCCCACCATGGACAGGGACACCTTCCACTAGAGCAGGTTGCTCCAAGCCCCTGTGTCCAACCTGGCCTTGAACACTGCCAGGGATGGGGCAGCCACAGCTTCTCTGGGCACCCTGTGCCAGCGCCTCAGCACCTAGATGTGAAAGGCCCAAATCCTCCTGTTCTCCTTGCGTGTGCTGGTCACTGGTGCTTATGAACCATCCAGAGCCAGGTATTTGGTGGGATGGTTTCAGCTATTGGGTTTGGGTGGCAGATTCTAGCAGTGCCTTTAGGAGATAAGTCTGTGCAACTCTGCATCGACCCAGTAACCTTGGCTGAGTGGTTCCTTGGTAGATGTCATTGTACTTTTAATGATTTTACATATGCCTAATGTCATCTCTTTAAGTACCAGTGACTGGGCATCTGTACCAAAGTCCAGCTGAGGGAGTGCAGATCATTTTCATTGTATTAAATATCTTCATATCAACACTATGAGCTCCATATACTGCACAAGCCTTTGTGAAATATTCCCTCTCTACCTCCCAAAAGCTAATAACATGCATTATAGTTTCCTTTCAGCAGTAACCACCTCTGCATTATCAGTCTCCTGGTTGGTGTGGGTGCAGTTTGCACAGTTCTGTGGGCTTATATCCCTATCAGCCAGGGTTGTGTTTTGGGAGCTCAGAGTCTGTTGGCATCTCTTGTCCACCTATAACCTGCACATTGCAAGGGTTGGCTCCAAACACCATTTGATGGTGGCCCGTGTGCTGTGTTGGCTGGCTAAGGCAGTCTTAGGGTGGCAGAAGCTGTTGGCATTAATACCCCTTCATTTTGGAGCCTATTTGTTGAAGTCAGTCGTTGCACTTTCAGAGGCACAGATGGCGTGTGAATCCCTGCCATTTCAGAGGGGTTGTTGAAGTCTTCCCTCCTTGTCCACACTGCAGGAACAGTTTGCATAAGATTTAGGGCTCCTTTCTTCACAGAAACAGCTACAAGGAGGAAGAAACCTCAAGCCAAGCAGTGCACTGCGTGAGTCGGTTCCAAGGCAACGTGCTTGTTTTATTCCTGTCAGCACATCTTCCCTGGGTTTGTGTTCCAGCTCCCTACTACGATCAGTGAGCTCTGAACCTGAGGCAGAGCACAAAGAAACTGTGTGCTCACTGCCCTGTTTTGCTGTGCTTTGCTTTAATTCATTCACCTGTACTTGTGTTTGAAGGCATGGAGAGTGCTGGTGAAGTGCTACCTGCATCTGTGTCCTTTAGCTGGGATGCTTTGAGATGTTCAGGCTGCTCACAGCGGTCTTTTGATTAGCTTGAAGCAGAAGAGTTCCCCAGGTCTTTGTTAATTGAAACACACATCAAGTAAGTATGTTCATAAATGAGCCATTTATAAATAGGAGAGTGAGGGAAGGAGCTTGGCAGGACTAACAGTGAGAACTGGTAAGATGTACCCGGGCTCCTCCAAGTGTGCAACATGCAGAGAGATGCATCAAGAATTCTCTGGCACCACTGAAATAAGAGCAGTGGTAGCAGATGGATAAACACAACTAATAGGATGGAATCCAATTTGCAATTTGACTATCTTGAGAGATTTAGTAGCGTATCAAAAGACTCAGCTAATTGATACTAGTCCCTTTGGCCACCTGAAGGCATGTAGCTCATGGGTTATAAGAAGAGCCTACAGAAAGGAAGGCTTGAGTAGGATGCTGCCTGATTTTAGAATCACAGAATCATGGAATCTGCCAGGTTGGGAAAGAGCTTTAAGCTCATCAAGTCCAACCATTCCCCAGCACTTCCAAGGCCACCACTAATCCCATGGCACTGAGGCCTCGGCTACACGGTTCCTTGGGAGCAGAGACCAGCCCCCTCCTGGCTCCATCCTCCTGTCAGGCACTTGCAGAGAGCGAGAAGGTCCCCCCTGAGCCTTCTCTTCTCCACACTAAACCCCCCAGGTCCCTCAGCCCTTCCCCATCACACTTGTGCTCCAGGCCCTGCACCAGCTCCAGTGCCCTTCTCTGGCCCTGCTCCAGCACCTCAATGTCTCTCTTGCAGTGAGGGACCCAGAACTGAACACAAGATCCGAGGTGTGAATTTAGGTCATTTACATCTTTGAGCATTAAAACATTAATTTCGATCCCTGATTCTTTGCCCCATCCATGTAATTTATCATCTCTCCAAGGTCTGAAAGTGCCTCTTACTCTGTGTCCACACAGTGTTAACCATCAGAAGACCTTCACCTTGAAGTCTGCTTTAGCATTGCTGGAGTCTAAATATAGATATAACAAAGCATGTCAGAGTTGTAAACCGTTGTTATCCAGAAGTAAGGTGCTTCATCCACAGATGAAAGAGCTTTTTCAGCGCAAAGCTGGAAGTTATGTCTTGTTTGGAATATCTCCTCTGGTTTTCTGGCTAATGAGTCACGTGATACACCCAGACACATCGATAACACACACTCTAACTCTTGCCTAGTTTTTGATTTACAGAAGAGTGTGATACTATTCAATGTTTTCCTTAGAAACCTTCTCTCTGGAGTCTTTCTACTCTTGCCAAATACTGAGCTTTCATTTAAAACTGCACCAGTGGTGCATTAGCATGTGCTAATGGACCATAATACTCCTTATATCTGTGATTCTCTAGAGTTTTCAGAAAGACTTTTCATGTGGGGAGGTTGAGTAGAACAATTTGCTTATGAATGCTGTTACTAGCATATGCAACTAACTACTTCGAGTTTACGTTCTTGGGACCAGAAGTGTTGGTGCTGTTGGACATTCTTTGTGTCTTGTCTTTTGCTTTCCTGTCAAAGGAGCCTTGTGTGTCCCTGAGCTCTTACTTGGAAGCAGATCTCTAACTGGTGTAAGAACAGGTCTCTTCCCACTTTAGCATCATTAACAGCAGCCAGATGTTTCCATGCACCATTTAGGGATGTGAGCAAATATACAGGCACCTTAATCAACACATACTCAGTCTAGATCTATAAAAGTTAAGTCATATTTGTGCATTGAGTAGGAGAGGAAGCTTTGTAGTTGTAATAGACAATCTCAGTTACCCGTTCCTATCTTCAGCCAAATTGCCAGAGGGTTGCTTTGATTTAAATCCAGTTTACTCCATACAGGGTGGGAGGGAATGGGAACAAAAGGGTGTGTTGTTATGCAGGGTCTGACCCTGCTTGTGTTCGTTCATTCCACGTCTGCACCCCATAAAGGACGTGCCTCTGGTGTGTGTAACAGTTATGGGTACTGGCAGCACTGCTGTAATCCGTGGACAGACCAACATGAGAAAGGCTTTGACGCTGGCTGCCCTCATTACATCTCTTCCATGGCCCATAGGGAAGTTCAGGTTCCAGAACTGCCAGTCCAGCATGAAATTCCCATTAAAACACATATAGCTCCATGAGCCAGGAGGTATTAGCCCTATAATTGGACAGGTTAGACTCACGCTGGAGTTTAATGGCAATTCAGATCTCTCTCTTGCTCTGATGCAGAGATGGTAACACTTTGATCAAGACTCTTTCTGCTCTTCATCAAGCATGGGCAACGCCGATTCTCTCATAATGAACATGGGGACCCATGTGTCTAAGACATCAAAACTAAGCAAATTTCCTTCTTCTTTTATTTGAAACCCTCCAGTCTCCTGTTCAAACCTGCCCTTTTCATGCTTATTCACAGTTCTTGTTAGGAATGAGTAAAGCAATTAGGGATGTTGTGTTTGTAAGGCTAACAATAATTAATGCATTGATTAAAAGTAAGGAATGAAGCAATTGGAGCAGAGAAGAATCCCAAACCCTTTACCTACAGGAGACTGTTCCTTAGGAGGTTTCCTTCTGCTCCCGAAATACTTACTTGGAATCAGGAAAACATTTCTTTCTTGTGGAAGAATAAAATATCATTTTCTCTGCAGCCTAATGGGCAGAGGCACGTTTTTAATAGACATATGGAAAGATACCTTTTCAGCAGCCAGGAATTAGTATTCAGGAGCTTTCCAGTGCTTATAAATCCTTGTGCCTTTGCTTTCCTTTTATTTAATGAAGGCAATTTTCAGTCTGTCCCCTCTGAAGCCCTCGTAGATTCACCATGTCTTTCCATGATCATTTAGACTGTGCCAGTGTTTCCAGCATCTGAGCTTTAATCATGATGGGGCTCCCCTGCTCTGCTCA
>NW_009926124.1:5905-20001 GCF_000696875.1 Nestor notabilis | reverse complement strand
CTTTCCCTGTCATGGCAGGGGTTTAATAGTCAGTTTCCTTCAATGTCATCTTGGATGGAGGGAATGTGCTGTGATCCTTCAAAGCGTTGTCTTCAGGTGATGACTTTGCCCCTGTGAAAAGAGATCCCATCCTTGGGATCTGGTTCTCATCCATGTTGTAGGTGGTTTTCCAGAGGTGTTTTATTTTAAGGGTCTATTCCTACATCAGTGGCTTTATAAAGAGGTTTGCACCAGTTTGAGGATTGATGAGCATCATAAAGCACTAGGATAATACATGCTTTACGAACGCGGAACACAGTGATGGCTCTTGCCGCGCAGACTGAGCAGCCCATCTCTAAGGGGAATGGCTTGAACCTGCCCGAGGGGAGACTGAGATGAGCTCTGAGGCAGAAGCTCTTCCCTGGGAGGGTGCTGAGGCGCTGGCACAGGGTGCCCAGAGAAGCTGTGGCTGCCCCATCCCTGGCAGTGTTCAAGGCCAGGTTGGACACAGGGGCTTGGAGCAACCTGCTCTAGTGGAAGGTGTCCCTGCCCGTAGCAGGAGGTTGGAGCTGGAGGAGCTTTAAGGTCCCTTCCAACCCAAACCATCCTGTGATCTTGTAGCCTCTGATGGACAGAGGTGCCTCTAAGCAACCTCTGACTTAGCTTGAGAAGGTGCTGGGGTGTGTGGATGGGATCCTGCAGTACCTTTCCCTCCTCATTCCTTTCTATTCAGAGCACAGCCTCGTTATCAGCAATGAAGTTTTTATACTTTACAGTTAACCCAGCCAGGTCATGATGTGTTACAAATCTTTGATAAGTCAAGCACTGCTTCTTGCTGGGTACAGTGTATGCTTGGCCCCATTAAGAATAATAGCATGAATAACCATAAGCCATTAATTTTGACGAGATCAGGCCCGTATCACCTTAAAAAGTGTGCACTAATTCCATGGGAGACATTTGGCTATTTCTGCTGCTCACTCCCTTAATGAATAAAAATACGGAAGGGGCTGCAGTTTGCTTGACAGAGAAGCACCCAGAGCTCACAAGGATGTTCATCCTGTCAGTGTGTGCAGGGGGAAACCACCAAGAAGTCACTGCCAGGTCTCTGAGAAGCTGCAGGCATGGCAAGAGGAACTAACTGCATCCCACATGGACATCTCCGGAGCCTGGGAAGGGCCTTTTGCAGGGTGATCAGATTTATTTCCTGCAATACTAAGGTTATAAGGAATAAAACTCCCCCTTTCTCACTTGGGATCAGCCAGAGATAAGTTCATCCAGATTCCCAGCTTTTAGGGATCTTACTTTATGGAGAGCCGGGCAGAACCCTCTGTCCATCACTGAGATGTTAGAGGTTATCTCCCTCCTCGGCACCCACATTCCCTTTAGCTTGGTGTGCCGGTCACTAACACCTTGCTTTGACCCATACCTGGGTTTGGGTGCTTGTAGCTGTTGTCAGACTTGCCTTCATGGAAAGATCCCTTTTGTATTATTTCTCTGCAAAAGAGCAGGTAGGACAGTGTGTTCCCTCAACTTTCAAACACTCGGAGTGGTGAAAAGGAAGCTAAAAGGTGGAGGGAGGGCAGGAGAGTGCTGTTAGAGTCCCACGTGTAGACAGAGTTGTTTGTAAGGCCGTGGGCATCGTAGCTGCTGCTGTCATTTAGAGCAGGGCCTTGTTTTGTTTAAAAGCAGCATCTTCCCTCATTATTTAAGTGTCTCAGTGCAAGGCTGTTGCTGCTCACTGGATGCATCAGGCTCCTCATCACCGCAAACACCATTGTGTCAGCGCTGAGGGATGCGACGTGCAATTATGAGCTTTTCTCATCCTGTCTCTCCTTGTTTCCAGCACTCCTCTGGGATGTACAGTGGAAATGAGGAGGGCAGGAATGGCAGAAATGTATATAGTGTGTGCTGGCGAGGGAGCCTCTGTGCTTGGTTTAGAGGATGCTATTCTAGCACCGGTGTGGATCCTTCTTTCTGTTACATGGGTAAACCTGGTGGGCTGAGGATGTGTGCCCTTGTTCTGGGGCTTTTTGGAGCCCTGCTCCCATCCCTGTGCTGTCATGCCTAGTGCACAGCAGAAGCCCTCAGCACCTTCTTTTAGAGGGTCTCATGGTTATTACAAAGGACATAAGAACGCACCAGCCCTCGGTGTAAAAGCAAGCAGGAGGCACACTACCCAGGCGCCTGCTTTTTCCCTTTTGTTTTTGTTTCTGTGCAAGATAAAGGCATAAATGTCTAAATATTTGGGGTATGACTCACTCTGTGTGTGTTTTCTCACAAACGGTATTTTCCATGATTAAGGAAACAGGCTTAAGGCAAAGGGGAAAGGATAGAAAGGTTTTAACCTATCTAACTATTTCATAACGAGCCTCTGGGTTCTGGGCTTTGGTATTCATTCGTTCCTGTTGTTGGTATGTATGAATATTAGGGTAAAATCCTTCCCTGTGAGAGTGCTGAGGCGCTGGCACAGGGTGCCCAGAGAAGCTGTGGCTGCCCCATCCCCGGCAGTGTTCAAGGCCAGGTTGGACACAGGGGCTTGGAGCAACCTGCTCTAGGGGAAGGTGTCCCTGCCCGTGGCAGGGGTTGGAACTGGATGAGCTTTAAGGTCTCTCCCATCCCAAAACAGTCTAGGATGCTATGATGAATTCAGCAGTGGCAGTGGTCTCAGGTGGACTCCTTCCCCTGACTGTCGCAGTGCTCCACTGCTCACTCCTTAGGTTGTGCCAGAGATGTGTTGGGTTTCCAGGTAGTTTTCTGTCCCAGCTTTTGGCACACCACAGGCAGCTCAGCTCAGATCAGACACAAAGTTGGTCCTTTCCCTCCAGCGTGGCTCTTATCCAGGCATTTCAGTTTGTAGTTTCCACTAATTTACAGAACTGTACTGTTAATTACACGGGAGATTTACCCAGAGGTATCCCTTCCATAGTGTTCTTAATGTCTGTATTATCTGCATTGCTTCTCTTTAGTAATTCTTGGTCCCTTAGTGAGGCTAAGATTATAGAATCACAGAATGGTGTGGGTTGGAAGGGACCTTACAGCTCATCCAGTTCCAACCCCTGCCCAGTTTAAACATGGGCAGATCAGTTGAGGCCATCACGTCCTTGTGGGTCCAGATGCCACAGCCCAATAGCAAATCTCTAATAGCTGGGAGGTGAGGACTGTGCAAACCACCTTTAAACACCTCCTGTGTGCACCCAGCCTCCTGCACCTCTCCTTTCAGCAGCCTCAATCTTCCTGATGTCAGCCTTTCCCCTTGGTTGTTCTCCTCTCCATTTCCCAGAGGGTGAGGACACAGCAACTGCCCTTTGTGCCCGCTTTGGGGGAATTCTTGCTCCCGTTTTCAGTCTTTCCACTGAACTAATAACTCAGCGTTGATGAGAGCATCCTTACAGGATGTGAATGATTGTATTTCACCTTGTGCATAACGGATACCCTCTGGCAGAGGAGCTGGGGTAGGTAGAAGCACAGCGTGGATGCTTCCTGAAGGCTTCCCCAGAGCTCAGTGGAATTGGGATTGACAGCTTAGGGAATGAGTAAATCTTCCTCCTATGTCTTGTACTGAGCCACAAAGAGCTGCAGCTGGATTCCAACCACCAGTTCAGGGAAGAAGCTGTGAGATGAGGTCCCACCTCACCATCCAGTGTAATGGCCCTGGCAGGAGAGGGTAGGGATCTGCCCTCCAGCATGGACAGCACCAGCGCAGCTCCTCTCTTTGGTGCCCACATCAGGCAGTCCATCACCAGCACAATTTCACACTCAATTGCAAGAAACCAGACTCAATTACGTGGTGGTTTCCCAGCTCTATGCTCCTTCTCACTATGATTTATTTAAGGTTGCGCCCACCACGGGTGAGGTGCTGGGCCAAGACATGGGAACTGGAGCATGAGCTCCAACAGGGCACATTGGAGCAGACTTGGGAGAGAAGTGGGACTATAGCACTGAGGCTTTGTCCCACTCAGATGAGCAATATCCAGCATACAGACCTGCTCCTGCTCTCTGCTCTATTGCCCATAAGTCAAAGCTAATCATGGCCAACAGCAGCCAACATGCTTTATCTCTGCAGGAAAACAGCCAACAGACTGACCTAGACCCAGTTGTTCCGATGCAAATGCCCTGTTGGCAGGTTGTGTTCCTGGTTGCAATGGAAAGGCACAAAACACAGCCACAGCCAGGCGTATACAGGTGCTAAAAGAAGAAGAAAAGAACAGCTGAAAGCTGATCTGGCCTTATCAATAACATGACACAATCCTTGCCCATGCTCGGAGTGGAGAACACAGAGCAGCAATCAGCAGGGTTTCACTGAGGTGTCCAAGGGGAATTTACTCTGGCGTCTTCCTGTCAAGAGACAGAGGTACAAAAAACAATACAGTGACTTCTCTTCCAGCAATAGCTCTGTAAAATACTGTTCAACAGAGTTATAAAGGTTACACAGGGAGAGAAAGAACGTCTGCAGCTTTTGGTTTGATGTTCCTTTGGGAGGTTTGGGGAAGGCAAGAAGAGCTGGAGACGGGTGAAGGCCGATGCAGCACCCCAGGCTCTCCTGGTCTTGAATTGAGCATAGTTCTTTATAATCATAGAAACATTGAAGGTTTTGGGTTGGAAAGGACCTTAAGATCATCCAGTTCCAACCCTCTGCCGCGGGCACGGACGACCATGTCACCCAAGGCTCTGTCCAACCTGGCCTTGAACACTGCCAGGGATGGAGCATTCACCCCTTCTTTGGGCAGCCTGTTCCCAGATCATCATCTTTGAGTTGCATCTAATTGATACAGGTGCTTAGTGACATGGTTTAGTGGTGGACTTGGCAGCACTGGGTTGACATTGGACTTGATGATCTTAAAGGTCTTTCCCAAGCTACACGATTCTATGATAGCCTGTTCTACAATAACCTGATGGCAGAGAAGATTTCCTAGTGCTGATTATTTCTCAGTCATTCCTATGGAAGGCCGGGAAAGCTTGGCTAGGGCCAGACCCCTGTGTGTATTCAGCCCCTGAATCCTGTCCTGTGTGTATAGGCTGCACAAGTGGCTCAAAGCTCCGGCATCTGTAAGGGCACCTGATCACCCACTTCCACCTCCTCAAATAAACCAGTTCCATCCCCAAAATCCAAATGAGTGCTAGGGAAGGAGACCAGTGAATCACTGACATAACAAACAAGGGCTTTATTTAGTGTGGAGCTTGTTAGGTTACATTTGCATAGCTACAACATCAGATTCCTTATTCATGAGCAGAAACTGCAGTGACCCCTGCCTCCCCCTCTCGCACAGACATTCCCAGAGTCCCAAGATTAGTCATCTTTCTTGCTGCTTTAAGCAATTTCTCTTTAAAAGGAGCAGGGCAGAGTGACAGCTTGATTTTTTATTCATGTGTGGGTCTTTTCAAGGCATAACATTTACCACAGGACATAAAAATCAGGCTCGTGGGTCAGGGAGGGGGGAAAGGGCGTAAGCAAATTGAGTTCCCCATGGCTGGTGTTGGCAGAGAACAGGTACATCCCTCCTGTGGTCCTGTTCTTTCTCACCCAACCCAGGGCAGGGCATCTCCCATCACTCAACAGCTCCTTTCCCACTTGTGTCATGGAAGTAACTGCAGTGACATGGAAAAAGGCCAGGAAGGCTGGGAGAGGATGAACGCCCCAAGCAATGAGTTTGTGTTTCCTAAGCAGGGGGACTGGAGAGCGTGTCCCATGGGAAATGTTGCTGCTGGGAGAAGGGGAAGAGTCACAGCCCTTTGGAGGAGAGAGTGATGATTCAAACAGATCCTCTACATGGGAAAAATGGCCTGGAGACGAGAGGATACAGGGAGGTGAGTGCAGAAACGGAGGCAATACCTGGCTATGCAGTGACAATGCAGGAAGGGATCTACGCAGCCTGTAGAATATGCCAACACCATGCTGCTTGTACACTGCCAAAAGCAAGTAACAGAAAACCAAACGCAGAAAGGTATTAAGTATAATGTTGTATGTAAGACAGGAGGGTTGCTGTCCCGTGTGCAGCCCCAGGGTCACCACGTGTTTGGAAATACCTCCTCAGATTGGGAATCCTGCAGGAGGAAACAGGCAGGAGAAGGCAGTGGGAAGACCTCCATGTATTGCAAAGCTCCATAGATGTGCTCTGCAGCCAGTGAGGCAATGACAGCCTTGGCTTAATTTGCAGTTAGGGAAGTTGCATTGTTGCTTTAGGAAAAATCCTCCTGAGAAAAGATGCTGGAGCCCCTTTATGGGCCCCTTCAACAAGCATGTCTTGAGGAAGGCCAGGGCTGAGTCTTCCTCAGAGTGGGAAGAGCAGAACGACCTTGGGGCCGAGCCATAAGCACTGAGGGGAATGAGCATCAGAAGAGCTCCCTCCATCAGTACATGGCCTGCAATAGAGGAGGAGCCTCGTATTGTTTCAGGACCCCATTAGCATCTTCAGCACTGGGAGGGGGGATAGAAGCCGTTCTGGGAAGCGGTGCCAATCTAACAGAGCTGCTCTCAGTGTGAGACACTCTCCTGCTTTGTTACACAATGAAAAACCCATAATCAACATAAATGAGATGAAGAAAAGTAATTGAACATCTCCAGAAATGCTGGAGGTTGCATTTAGTGGATGACAGACACCAAAGATGCTGAAAGGGAGTATTTCCAGTAAGCAAAACCGAGACCATGATAGGATGTTGATTGCTGGATATCTTGACCTTTTCTTGCTGTTCAGCAGTGAATAGAGGCAGGAACACCAGCCCTGCTTCTCCCTGCACATCACCTCTCTGCATCCCTTCACAGCTACAACAGGGAGCAAAAGGCAGCAGCAGAGCTTTCACACCATCCTCACACCCTGCCTTGTGCCCAGGTCTTGTACACGGTGACTTCCCTCCCTGAGAAATCCTGCACAGCAGCAGGTAAATGTGAGTTTAAACTAGAGAACAGCACGGGCTCAGGGCTATTTCTCATGGATCTGGCTCAGATTTGCTGGGAATTTTGGCTGGTTGCATCCACCCTGAGCCCCCCATCTCTCTGCAGGGAGTAGTAAGACTTCACACTGGGGTAGAAAGAAAACATCTTTAGTGCCTGATGGCACGAAACCTGAATGAAAACCCCTCTTCTGTTATCATTTTAATCACAGGGAATCTATCCTGGAGAGACTTGTGGTCGATTGGTATGAACAGAAACTGACCTTCGAGCCTCTTTCTGCTCCAGAGGCAAAAGCTTCATTCCAGCATTGACCTTTCCAAGGCATTGCCCAGGGGAGTCTCACCCCCATTTAGGGCCAGGCTGTCCCCCACTGACCCACCACCCCTTCCATGGTGTGTACGTGCCATCTGGTGGCAAAGGGAGAAAAGAAAGTAGGTTTTACGTTACTCTTGCCAAGAAAAGACTATTTATTGAAGGGAAGGGGCTGGAGGACCCAAAGCTTAAATGTAGCCACTTCCAGGAGACTGGGCTCTGGTGAGCAGTCCAAAAACCCACACAGCCCTTGTTCCATCCTCCATCACAAGCATTAGTGGGTTACAAGCCTGATTGCTGGTAAATATTTTGCCAGGAGGTTGTTTCTGATGGAAGTAGCAATTCGTCTCTATAGAAGTATCCTGGTTTCTTACTGTAAAAATGGAAAAATAAGGCAACCTGCAAGGTCTGGCTATTAAAATTGCCCCTTTTTCTTTGCTTTCAATTGCACTTTTTCCCCCTGTTACATTGGCTTTTTCCCCTTCTTTTCATACTTTTTGCCTTTGCCATCCCCTCAGTGGAGAATTGAACTAACAAGAAACAGGACAAACAATCCAAACGGGCAATCAAAGTCAACAGCCAGAAAGTGTCCCTGTGTTTTCTGACCCTGAATTGTTATTTTTGCTTTCTCATAGAGGAATTAAACAGGGAAATGGGTATTAGGGGACTTGAATGTTTCTCTGTAACATAAATTTATCAATTACTGATTATAATGCTGTAATATTTAAGCTCAGAATGAAGTACGGAGATTTATGGGGGATTTTATTGCATAGATAAAGTTGGTTGCCAACAGCCCCGTATGAACTGTCTTACTGAAAATACAGTGACAGCAGAGAGAGAAATGCAGTAGATTATTACCCACTTGGTATTGAACAGGATCTCAAGGAGAAGGGACATGCTGAGACCAAGGTTTCATAAGGCTGTACTTCACCCCCGTGTAAAGGAACAATGCAAGGCCAAGCATCACTTATGCCTTATTTATAGATATTAAATAAGACTTCTCTAGAACATAGCTCCTGAGCTGCCCCTCTGCAGATGTGTGAATTGCACCCTAAAGCAAATATAGGAAGCTTGTATTATTCATCAGCCTCTGTTACTTGAGGTTATTGCAGGGGGAGATGTTGCCTGTCTTGACTGAAGAGCAGACACTGGTCTCAGTGACTTATGTTTGCATAATTACACTGGACATTCTGTCCTGCTGTGTCTGTCTAATTACACTTTTAACTAAGGAAAACCATTTATATACATGTAGGGGGTTCTTTCCAAAGCTTTGGAAAAGCTTTTGGCCAGATTTTCAAGTATTCAGGAGTAAGGGTGGCTGCAAAACAACAGAAAAATAAAGTAATGGTTCACATTCGCCTTCTTTGATAGCAGAAGGAAGCCAGGTGCTTCTCCTGCCTGGCTTTTAGGATGCTCAGCTGGGATAAAACAGGCTCCTTCCCTACTGGTCAGCCTTTGTGCTCTACCTGGTACACTTGATCCTAGTCCCAAACCATTGGGAAGGAAAGAGGTCAAGTCTCCAAAGTGGCATTTTGGTTGTGTGGGTTTGAAGGGAGCAGCTCGCAGCAAGTGATGCTGAAGACCATCAAAGACAACCTTGATTTGGCTTTATACTTTTATTGATGACTTCAGGCACTAAACAAGTCATGGGCATCCAGACAAAGTGTCCTGACAATAAAAACAAAACTCAGGAGAAAGCAGAAGCCCAGAGGAGAGCCCTTAGAGAGATATTAAAAAGGGATAAGGATGTAACTGTGCTGTACACAAGCTGGTTTTCTGTGTATGTGCTCAGCAGCTGGAAGGAACTGCAACGGAAAAAGCCAGTGCATGGATCAGAGGATAACACACGAGCTCTGCCAGTGATCAGAGAGGCTGCAGTGAGAGGAGGGAGCTGGGTGGGTGCAGAATAAATGAAGGCTGGGAACTAGAAGAAGGTATCAGAGAGGACAAATCTCCCTGTTATAGTCAGGCCTTTTCTCTGCCAGTCTCCCTATTTTAACTTGCTACATCAAGCTTTTCTAGGTTTTCTCTTCTAATTCAACAGAGTGTTACCCTTTAGCATAGTTGCCTTGTTATCAAAGCACTGCTGTTGCCACAGCCAGAGGACAGAGCCAGACTCAGCAATGATCACTGAAAGGACAAGAGGCAATGGGCACAAACTGAAATACAGGGATTCCATTTACACACAGACAAAGCTTTTCCACGTGTTTTTCCTTTCCTAACCATGAGAGCTGTCAAACACTGGGAGGGGTTGTCCATAGAGGTTGTGATGTGTCTATCCTTGGTGATGCTCAGAACCCAACAGGACACAGCACTGAATGATCCCGCTTTGAGCAGAGGGGTTGGGTTGAGACCAGCCTGAACTGCTCTGTGATTTAACAGCAGAACCCCCATCTGGTTTCCCTCCCAGGTGTGAGCCACCATCAGCATTGCTTCATGACTGCCTGCATCTCAACACCCCAGTTCCCTCTTTCTAGGTAAGGAAAACCAAATCATCACATCTCCACATCATTCTTGCCTGTTTTCCTTTAGGGAGCAGAGCCTGCATGAATGTCAGTGCCTGCAGCTGCAAAAGCAGTTCTCTGCAGCCCTCTAGTGCTTATTAAACACATAGAAAGAGCAGAGTTGGCAGCAGCCATGGGGAGAAGGGGCGAGGAGAGCTCAGAGGCTCGGTGTCCTTCACCTCTTGAGGACGTGGCTTTGCAGCCCAGCAGCAGCCCTGAGCCCCGAGCAGAGTCTCACCCTGCAGCAGGAAACCTTGAGCTGACAGGAGGAGGTTTAGGGGCTCTCAAAGCCTCTGTACCAAGGGCCCTGTACCACATCTCTACCACGTCTCTGTCCCTGCCTCTGCTACTGGGTAACACTTTGCTGTGCCTCCTTTCACTGCTGCTGTAATCACAGACCAGTTTGTGTTGGAAGGGACCTTATAGCTCATCCAGTTCCAACCCCTGCCACAGGCAGGGACACCTTCCACTAGAGCAGGTTGCTCCAAGCCCCTGTGTCCAACCTGGCCTTGAACACTGCCAGGGATGGGGCAGCCACAGCTTCTCTGGGCACCCTGTGCCAGCGCCTCAGCACCCTCACAGGGAAGAGCTTCTGCCTCAGAGCTCATCTCGATCTCCCCTCTGGCAGGTTAAAGCCATTCCCCTTGTCCTGTCCCTACAGGCCGTTGTCCCAAGCCCCTCTCCAGATTTCTTGTAGCCCCTTTAGGCACTGGTGTCCCCATGGCCCAGCTCAGAGGTGATGCTGATCTGGTGATGCAGCAGTTCATCTGGCACGTTTTCCCCAGGAGTTCACTGTACCATTTGTATTTGTTATTTATTTTCCAGGGGAAGACAATGTAACTATTTAAACATTGTTCTTCCTTGCCTCACTAATGTGAAAGAGAGGCTTTTATTTGCCAACAGGACAGAGCACCAGCTGGTATTTACCTAAACAGCTTTGCTGTTTAGACAGGCTCCTGATCCACAGAGCACATTCCCACCAGAGGTGTGCTGGGGTGCAGAAAGAGCACGTTGCCCACACAAAGGGTCGATTGGTTTTGCAGCACCAACATCTGGTATGGAAATGATTTAATAACTTCACCCCGTGGAGCACCACTGGGGGGTTCATTATAAGTCCCATCCCAAGGCGCATCCTCTCTCCCCTTCTCCTGTGTGCCCTGTTCAGCTCCATGGACCCTTCATCCTTCCTTTCTTAGGCACGTGCTGTAGTTCCCCACATCCTACAGAATCAGGGATGAACACCATGATTGGGAGGCCCAGTAAAGGGAATGGATTGGAAAAGGGTACAAATTACTAGTCCCTTTCCTGACAGCTTTTGCTTATTCATGTTAGGGTCCTGCTGTATCGTTTCAGTGACAAAACACCCGTGGAGCCAAGTTGGGAACTTTCTGCATCTGTTTCATATTTCTACCAAAAACACTTTTCCGATTCTTATTAAAATAAAATAAAAAAATCAACCCCTTTTGCCAAAACTGATAGAAAAAAACTAAAAGTTAATTAAATGACATAGAGTTGCTTTATAGGCTCTTTCTGATAACATCCTGAAAAGCTGCTTTAGAACTGGATTTCTCCCACAAATCTCCACTCCAACAAAAGAAGTCGTCTGCATACAGGAATACTTGAAATGATTAATTCTCTGGAGCTCCAGAGACAGATGAACTGATACCAGCTCCATTGGAACAGGTCAGCTGGGCCTCATAGCTGTAGGATTAAGCCCTTCTCCATCCCCGTGCTGAGGTCCACACAGGCAGCATCGGCCCATTGCAATTCCCACCTTTCCGCATAATCAAATGGAATGGGATATCTTTAAAGTGAGTTGAATGTTCTTTGTCTTTCTGCCCATCAAGGCTCTGAAAAGCTGCTGTGCTTTTATCCCTGCAGAGCTCGGAAGCTCAGCCAGGATGGAGCTGAAGGAACCAGGACTTCAGGATGCTCTGGCTCTGCTGGTGTTGGGATCTGTATGCTGGTGGAATGAGCAGAAAAGGTCCATAAGCAACCAACCTCCCATTAAGTCTTCACAAGGACTTGGAGACAGAAGAAGAAAACAAGGTAAAAAGAAAACTAAGGTAAAAACTGGGTTATGCCCATGAAACATCAGATTTGGTCCATGAAGTGAGAAGTGCTTTGGGATTGAAATAGATGCTGTAGAAATCCCCCTCAGCAAAAGAGGAATCTCAGGCACGCTCCTTCGCCAGCAGTCCAAGCTGAAGCTGCCTTTAAAGAAACAACCTGAATAACCTTGTCAGTTCCATTTTCCACATGTTTTTCCGTGCTGTGTGTTCTCTGGATCTGGGAAGTTTAATTTTCCCAGCATGAGCGCCAGAGGCTGCGAGTCCCTATCAGGGCTCGCTCAGCCACATCAAAGGGAACAGGACACATCAGAGAGGAGCAGAAGGGCTGCAGTCCCATCCCAGGGGGGTGAGGGGATGCTGCAGGCTCTGAAGCATCCCTCAGGCTCTGGAAGCAGGATTGGATTTGGAAAGTTACCAGCCCGAGCTAAAACAAGTGCAATGCTGTTGTGGCTCCTGGTTTGTATGTGAGCAGCGCTGGGGAGTCACAGTGAGACCCTTGTCAAGGTGGTCTAAGATGATGCTTTTCAGAAGTCACTCCTCTTCCAAAAGCAACAGGAGGACGAGTGTGTGATCACAGCCTCTGCCATCACTGTATCATCATCTCGTCACAGCAAATGGATGCAGGTGAAGAAATCCAGTCCTGGGGTAAAGGTTGGACTTGATGATCTTAAAGGTCTTTTCCAACCTGCATGATTCAATGATTCTGTGAAATCAAGAATGTTAAAAGGCTCCATTTTCCTGATTTTTTTCTGGTATTGAATCCCTAAAGTAGCTCAAACACTAAATGCAAACCCTGGCATTGGAAAGAAGCTTTCACTTACCCCAGCAGAAGCCAAAACCTGGAGTTTGCCAACCTAGGGTCTGGCACTCCTGCCCAAACATACCACAGGAAGGAGTCCCCAGCACCAGGCTGAGTCCCAGAAGACGACTGGCAATCGCATGAAGCCATCTCAACTTCAAGTAAATCAAGATGCAGGCGTTCAGAAGGGAGGGTTGTCAGATTCAAGCCACCTAATGAAAGAGGGCTGGATGCCTAGGGAAAATTTGCATCCCTTTGTTTATCCCAGCTGTGTCTTTCCAGAGCCTAATGCAGTCAGCAGCAGCATTTCCCTTTGATTTAAAACAGGAGGGGGGCTCGCTTTGAAGCCTTTGCTTGCATAGGAAATGAACTTCTTGATTCCTGTTGACGTTTGCAGCAAGGTGTAGGTGGTGCTTGTAGCGTTTCTCAAAGCTCTGTTTGTTCAGATACTTCTCACTCCTGTGAAATGTGATAATACCAGGCAGTGGGTGGAAGGAGCAGCACGAGTGGATCCCTTCAGGAGACAGTAGGTTTCAAAACTGCTCTGCATGTGAAGACAACTCCCTCCGTTACCACCTTCCACACCAGTGTCACTAAAGCCCTGGCATTCACATGGAGCTTTGCACTGGTGAAGCAGCAAGTTGCACCACTGTGTTTTGTTCCAACACTGCAGCAGCCAAAGCGACTCCTGTGATGGTTTGTTCCTCTGGATTCCTGATAAAAAGGGCAAACTGAAGCCTTGCCTTTGCAGTGGGACTTCTCTGTTGTGGTGATGCAGGAATATTTGCACTCTCTAGGCTACAAAAAGCCAAGGTGGTAAAAACTGTTCCAATGGAACAGTACAGCATTCATTAGATCTATAGAAAAGTCTATTCACGCTTGCTCTCAGGCCTGGGTTTTAGCAGTGCTCCTGTGTCCAGCTCTACTTCCCAAGCACCAGCTCCTGGAGTCGATAAGTGGAGATCCTGGCTGGTGCTTTTATCCTAACACTGGTGTTTGGTGAGAAGGAGCTCATAGTGCTGGGCTGTAAGATCACTGCTTTGGTTTAACACCAGTCTATGCCCTTTCCAAGTGCTTGGGGATGATTTGGTCAAGGTCCTATAACAGCCTTGGCCGTAAAGCTTACAGTGCCCTTGAGAAGGCACTCAGCATCCCGCA
Organism: Nestor notabilis; assembly: GCF_000696875.1. Classification (NCBI taxonomy): domain Eukaryota; kingdom Metazoa; phylum Chordata; class Aves; order Psittaciformes; family Psittacidae; genus Nestor; species Nestor notabilis. The sequence continues at coordinate 6,288 of NW_009926124.1, read as the reverse complement.
GCATTACGGCCCATGGCAAAACCAGGCAGTTACTTTTGCAAGGCAGCAGAGTTAGAAATTCAGTGTCCAGATGTTAGGACACTCACTGCAGTGGTGGATCTTTGATGCTAACACTGGCGCTGTCTGACTCCTGCCTTGTTTCACTGCTCTGGACACTTCCCTTGTGTTGGAGCCCACTCAGAGCTGCCCTTTCCCCCTGCAAATACTTTCTCTTTCTTTCTCGCCTTCCAGGTGCCCCAGGAGCTCTGCTCATTGAATCATGGAATCAACCAGGTTGGAAAAGACCTTCAAGCTCATCCAGCCCAACCATTCCCAGCGCTGCCAAGGCCACCACTAACCCCTGGCACTGAGGCCTCGGCTACCCGGGCTGTGAACACTTGCAG
>NW_009926124.1:0-5429 GCF_000696875.1 Nestor notabilis | reverse complement strand
GTTCAGCTCCGTCAATCAGCACCCCCAGGTCCTTCCCCATGAGCAGTTTCCAGCCACAATTCCCCAAGCCTGGAGCGTTGCAGGGGGTTGTTGTAACCCAAGAGCAGGAGCTCTCTGAGCACTCAGAGCAGGCTCCGAGTGACCAAGTCTGCATTTACCATCCTTCTTTGCAACTAATCCCCCTCTGATACCCCCAGAAGCTGCACGGAAGGAAGGTGCTGGGTTTTGCTGTCTGCCTCCCAGAGCAAAGCAAGCTCTGTCCTACAGGTGGGAGCACACTGACATCTCATGGCATTCCCTGTTACTGCCAAGCGTTTCCAAGGAAAAGGGAAGTGCCCCCCCTGCATCTCATGCAGAGCAGAGAACTGGGAGGACTTTTACCTCTAGAGAAGCTTCTGTCCTGACACCCTCCTTAAAAATATCTGTGAGTGGCACCGTTTGGGTTGGGTTTCCTCTCCAGGCTGTTTTTAACAAGCTTCTGAGTGAAGCTGTAGTTTTTCTGTAGTTGTTATAGGAAGGATTTAATTTGGATGTGGCAAGAAGGGAGGATAAGCAAGTGTTTCTCCTGCTCTGTTGGTTTTGCTTTGCCTTTGCCTGAAGGTTATTGTTTGCCAGCAGTGATGGTGCTGGTGTTTGCTGCCTGTTTGCACTCTGGGTTACATGCACAGATCTAATAAGGGGAAAACTATTTCATTGCTTAGATAGAAACAGAACAGAAGCTCTGAACATCTCTGAGGGATGAAACCTTGGGATTAAGCACTATAAAACAGCCCTTCCTAATACATGCAAAGGTTGCATGAGCAATGGGGAGTGTTCCTGCCTATAGCAGGAGGTTGGAACTAGATGATCTTAAGGTCCCTTCCATCTCAAAGCAGTCCGGGATTCTGTGATTCTATTCATCCCCTGCAAGTGCCAGCCTGATCTAGTTGAAGATGTCCCTGCCCATGGCAGGGGGCTGGAAGTGGATGAGCTTTGAAGGGCCCTTCCAACCCAAACCAGTCTCTGATTCTATTATATGTGCTTTCCTGGCTCATGCACTGTGCTGGGGCTGCCCATCCTTTACCTGGCTGCCAGCATCAATGTCTGAGATGCAAACTAAGCAGGAAAACTCTTGAATGGTGCCACTATGGGGTGTAGAGACACTGAAAATGCATCCAACCCTGACCATCCTGTAAGTCTGTTGGTTGTGGTTAGATTTCCCCATTTAGCTACTGGGAAATGAAGGGAGCACTCTACAAACTCTAACAGCGATGCTAATTCCTCCTTCAGCATCCCAACCTGCACGTATCCAGCTGAGGTCTGGGCTTTGTGTAATCACCTGGATCCTTCTTCAGGCTAATTGCCCCCCATGATTACGTGTAACTAGCTCTGACACAAGCATTTAGCAGTTGGAAGCAAAGTGCTGGCCATCAGCTGCTCCTCATGGGCTGTGGATGGACATCCCTGTTGTAGGTACTCTGAGGTGACAAGGTGCTGCTGTCCTTGATCAAATCCTCATTCCCTCCACTTCTCCCGCTTCCCTGCGGCTCTATGGAACAGAACCAGCTCTTCCAGCAGCTCTTCCTCTCTTTGTGTCACAGTAACAGAGTTCCTTGCCCACGGGTTGATTTGCATTTGCTGTGCCAGATCAGGATATGCCCTTCGGGATGAATAAGATGATTTATTGTCCTGCATTGCTGCTTAAGGCTCTGCTGGGCCCTGCAGAGGAGGGTTTGTGTGCTGCTTGAGGCAGCCAGGGTAGTTGTTGTCAATGGACTTTGCTGGAGACCCCTGATACTAAACTGCACTTTGGAGTAAATGTGTTTTCTTGGGGACCTCGTGCAGTATTCCATAAGAGTCTCTGGAGGGTCCATGCTCCTGCAACGAGCTCGCTGTGTGTTAGTCGAAGCTGCTGCTGGCCCCGTTCCCCCCTAAACCTCACTGAATCTCCTTGTTCTTTATCTTTTCCTATAGAAACACCAAAGCCACCAGCGTGTGAGTGTCAGAGGGGAAGGAAACCTCTTTCTGCTGCGGCCAAGCAGGATGTGGACCACAGGGAACCAGAACTGATGGCAGAGGAGAGCTAACTGAGGAGCAGGAAAGCTGCATGTGTGAAGCAAGCATGGGTAGCTCCTTCCAGCCCAGTGCAATGTGCCACTGTGTATTAGGATAGATTAAAACAAAATCAGAACCTTATGACATCTGGATCTTTGGGGCTTGTTACTGATGTTTAATGATAAGAATTGCACCCTGGGCCTGGGGGATGAATAGCAGGAAGCAATGAAACAAGAAAAGCTGAAATATTCCAGGGAGCATTTGTGCTGGCTCAAGGGAGGGAATCTTCTCTTCCTACCCATGATGTACCTGCAGGTGAATTCAGTAGTTATGCCCTGCGTGTCTGTTGAAGAACTGACACTCTGACCCATTCTCCCCCCAAATCCAGTGTATAATATCAGCAGATCCATGGCACAGGATAATGTATCAGTTGTTTGCAGACACAGAAGTGGCATTTCAGGAATGCTAGCAGAGCTTGTTGTGACGGGAGGGGGAATTCTTGGCCGTCCCACTGAGCAGAGGTGGGTTTCCCAATGGGGCAGCCCTCGGCTTCTCCAGTGACTCAGTCAGAGGAAGCAGTTGCTTAACAGTAGCTGTGTTACACAGGCAGACGTCTCACCCTCATCTGCATAGGAAATATAGTCCTGTGGCTTCTTGCCAGCTCCTCTCAACTTTAAAGCAAGTTTGAGAAGCCAAGCAAATAAAGAATATATGGTATTGCATTATTCATGCCTGCAAACAATTCCTTACAAGTGCTCCCTGGGGATCTATCCCGCCTCCGAGCCCTCTTCCATCCCTGGTAATTTATAGGTGTTAGGAGAGCGCAAAGGGGACAGATTCTCATGTTGGTTTAAATCAGGGTAGGGATGAATTGTTTGGCTCTGCACTGTAATTACTCCCTATCCACACAATGCCCATTCCTCAAAAAAGGGGACCCAATCTCTTAGTGAAGCTGGATGTAATTCCACACTGGGGGGGGGAATACTTGGAAATGTCAAAACGTTCCAATATGACAATTAAAAACATGCATTTTGGATGGGTTCCAGTGTTTGGGGCAGGGAGTCAGGAGCACTTGGGTTGTTTGGAAGCAGGTTTCCATTTGGAAACAGCCCTGAAGCAAAGCTGGGGAAGTTGAACAGAGGGCAGAACCTGAGCGTGACATTCCCGGCCCGAGCAGCCTTCCCAGTTTGACCTGGAGCTCTGTGTGGGTTCTTCCCTTCCCAGAAAACCCCAAAGCTGCCTGTTTGGTTTCAGCCTGAACTAAAAAGCTTGATTTTCTGTAGTTTATTTCTTGCAGTTCATCAGTTGAACCGTGAATCCCTTTGTTACGTACAGGGGCTGAAGGAAAACAAGGATTTCTTCCCAGATGTGGATGGGGAGATGGTCTCATTCCTCTCTGCTCCAGTGAGTTAGAAAAGGTTATTTCTGAGTCTAAGTGGGGCAGAACCAGCCCATTGGAGCCAAGTCCCTCTGCAGCCCCTCTCCTCTCTGCTTCCCTGCCCCATTGCTGCTCACTGAGAGTTAATGTTCAACAGGGCCCTGCAGGAGGCTGGGGATGAAATGCAGGAGGGTCGCAGCCAGGGACACGCTGCAGCTCCCTTGCTATAGGTGCCTATGGGCTGCCACTGCTCCGTGCCTCAGTTTCCCTGCCTGGCCAGAGGGACGTCAGCTCTGACCCTTTGCAGAGAGGAGCATCCTTGGTCCCTCCTGCTCTGAGGAGTGACCGTGGGGACAAGGGGACAAGCCTGGCGATGCCAGGAGATGGCACCATCCTCCCAGCCGGCTCCCCGTAGGGTGTCCAAGGGGTGTCCTGCTCCCCACAGCACCTGTGGGCGAGGGCTGTAAGGCTCTTGGCATGGCAGCTCTGCAGGAGGTGTTGGACCATTAGCCCCACAGCAAGCCCTACCAGATGATACCCACGTAAAGCCCACATACACCGTACAAAACCTATTCCTCCCACTAAACGACACCCAGTCCTGTGCTGCTTGGGACCTGCCTGGGCTTTGCAGGGTGAGGCCAGTGAGTTCAGAGCAGCCTGAACTCACTCTCAGCCCTGCTTTGATGACATTTGGTTCCCTTTTCAGTCTAAAGAGGAATTACAGGGTGCTGGGAAGCGGTGTTTTGGCTTCTGCCACCCACCACAGCCAAGGGAGAGGCTTTATTTCTGCTTTCTAGTGAACAGCACTGACCAGAGGTAGCCAGACAGCCTGCCAGGTCATCTTCTGTCTGTTCAGCTCTGGAGTGCAGTGTTTGATGGTGCTTTGGGGAACAAATGTGAGAGAAACAGGAGAATTGTGTAAGCTGGATGACGTAAGGTGATGTTTGTGCAATTCAACCCGGGTCACTCACCAAAGGAAGGTGTTGGATGGTCTTTGCTGTTCCCCTTCCCTGTCTAGCCCCATCAAGTGTTTTGGTGTCCTGACATCATGCAAAAGACCCACGTACCAAGGGAGCCCAGGAGAAGCCCCGTTTCAAGATCCTTTGGGCTTTGCTGAGCTGGAATGTGGTGTGCATCAACTAAACATACCTTGACCAGCAGGTCGAGGGAGGGGATCCTGTCCCTCTGCTCTGCTCTCGTGAGACCCCCGCTGCAGCACCATGTGCAGTTCTGGTCTCCTTAATATAAGGACATGGAGCTGTTGGAGCAAGTCCAGAAGAGGCCATGAGGATGCTCAGGGGCTGGAGCAGCTCCCGTATGGAGACAGGCTGAGAACATTGAGGCTGTTGAACCTGGAGAAGAGAAGCTGCTGGAGACCTCAGAGCAGCTTCAGTGTCTGAAGGGGGCTACAAGGATGCTGGAGAGGGACCTTCATCAGGGACTGGAGCAATAGAACAAGGGATGATGGGTTCAATAGGGAAGACTTGGATATAAGGCAGAAGCTCTTCCCTGTGAGGGTGCTGAGGCGCTGGCACAGGGTGCCCAGAGAAGCTGTGGCTGCCCCATCCCTGGCAGTGTTCAAGGCCAGGTTGGACACAGGGGCTTGGAGCAACCTGCTCTAGTGGAAGGTGTCCCTGCCCGTTGGCAGGGGGCTGGAACTGGCTGAGCTTTAAGGTCCCTTCCAACCCAAACCATTCCATGATTCTCTAAGCACATCTTTGATGTCTTGCTCAGAGGGAACTGTGTTTCTAACAGGAGACTGTTTCTGGGTGCATTAGTGGGGTGGCAGGAGCCTGTCGGGTGCAGACCAACCACTGGCCAAAGCTCTTCTATGGCCAAGTAGACTTTTCCTTCTCCACTTGTCTCCATAGAGCTCCCTTCTCCCTTCCCACCAGAGCCCAGCACTGCCGCCTTCAGCCGCACATCCAGCTGCTGCACTGGCCCTGACCTCGGTGCAGGCAGCAAGGCAAGCACGGTGGGACACTGGGAAAGCCGGAGCAAGGCGCTGGGATGTGTC
>NW_009926123.1:0-654 GCF_000696875.1 Nestor notabilis | reverse complement strand
GTTTAGATGGTGAAACCTGGAGGGAGACAGGTTAAAATACAAGGGTCATATCCCAGTAGCACAGCAAGAAGTGAACACGTGTAGCAGGTCCCATTCATTGTTAAATGTTTGCAGGCTGAAAAAGAAAAGGGGCATTTAGTTCTTGCTTCACCTGGATGCAAAACAGCTCTGAGCAACACAAGACTGACAAAGTGGTCTCCCAGGGGGCCCGGGCGGGGACGGACACGCGGGACAGGACGGGCTGCAAGGCCTCGTCCTCCTCAGCTCCAGCGTCCCCTCCACGGGGACAGGCCTCGTGCAAAGCCCTCCAAGCCCCCACACAATCGCCCCTTCTCGGGTGCCACCGCAGCTCTCGGGGCCTCAGACACTGGTTCTGCTCCACAGGAGCAGGAGACGACCAGAAGAAGCCCCGGAGCCAAAGTTCAGGGCTGGCCACGAGCTAAAGCCCGCTCAGAAGAGCCTTGTCCACAGGGACTCCTCTTGAGCCTGCTGCCACCAGAGCCCAGGTCCTGCTCTGCAGGGCTGCTCTCCACACACTCCTCTCCCCACTGACACTTGTGCCCCAGGCAGAAACATCACCCTGTGCAGCAATGTTTCCCCCAGCCCCTCTGCTGTCCCCCAAGCCAAGATACTGGGATCTCAGTGGGTGACCTT
>NW_009926122.1:17609-19496 GCF_000696875.1 Nestor notabilis | reverse complement strand
TCTATCGGCTCTGCCAGCCCCAGCACAAGGGCGAGGAGCTTCCGACCTACGAGGAGGCCAAGGCGCATTCCCAGTACTACGCTTCGCAGCGGGGCGGGCAGCAGCATGGAGGGGCCAGCACAGGGATTCGGGGTGAAAATAGCCCACGTGGGGCTGAAAGCAGCAGCACCCGACGCCCCGATGAGGGGCTGAAGGACCTGAAGCATGGCCACGTGCGGTCACTGAGCGAGCGGCTGATGCGGATGTCACTGGAGAGGAGCGGGGCCAACACGCAGAGCCCCATCAGCGCCTCCCACAGCTACCCCCAGCTCTCCCGTCACCACCAGCTTGCTGCCCTGCAAGGGCATCACCCTGAGGGGCCAGAGCCACGGGGGCCCCCCCCGGAGTATCCCTACGTCATCCCTTCCCAGGACACTTACCTGGCTGAACCCCGACCCTGCTCCCAGGAAGGTCCTGGATTTCAACATCCTGAAATCAGGTAACCTGCAGCTCCCAGGTCCTGCTTTTGGGCTTCCACCCGTGTGCCTCTCAGCTGTGGTGCCGCAGGAGCCAGGATGGATGCTTGGGAGATGTGGGATGCAGAAAGCAGTGAGGGGCCTGGGTCAGCCATTGCCAAACCTCTCGTCCTTGCAGGACCAGATCTGGCTCAACCCGTGGGGTCTGCGGACAGCCCTCCTGTCCTCTCCCTGGTTTTCCCCAGCATCGTTGGGTTTTTCCAACTGGTGATGAAAATCCCACTGCCTTTGCAGACCCTGCCCCCTCCCCATGCACTGGGGGGAATTTGGGGTTAATTTAGGAGCTGGAACCAGCTCAGAAAATGGCTAAATGTGGAACAGGCATGGGACGGGGTGGAAGGCAAACCCTCTCCCTATTCCATGGAAATCTAGCCCATGGCCCTGAGACAGGGATGTCCACATAGCACTAGTTTGCTGCCAGTGCCGTGGGATTGCTGCCGAGCTGAGCCTGGTCTGGTGCTGGGTGGATTGTGGAGGTGATGAGCAGCACTGGGCAGCTCCCCTCTTCACTTGGGCAGCTTGACACCTCCAGCAAAGCCCCAGGTTGTCTGCAAGAAGGCCATGGAGAGGTCTGGGGGGGCCCTGGAGGTCCAAGAGAGCTGGGAACAACTTTCTTCAGTGTGGAAAACTATGGGAAGAAGGAAATTGGAGGCTTGATGGGAGTACTAACACTGCTCCCAGCCTTGCTGACCTATCCAGGCAGAGAGCAACAGCATCTCCAGCAGGAAAACCTTCTCCTTCCAGGGAACAAAGAGGGGAAGGGGAGCCGCGAGGAAGATGTATTTATTCTTCCTTGCTCCTATATCATCCCGAAGGAATGCAGGCCCTTGGCGGAGGAGTGCAGGCCCTTGGCGGGCAGCCCGCAGCAGAGCGGGGCTGGGCCATGCTCAGCCGCCCCGCTCAGGGTGTTCAAGGCGGCCATGGGATGTCGAGGAACTCAGAGCGGTCGTGCAAGGGGCAGCCAGGCTGGCCCTGCTCCTCCAAATATAGAGAGAATGTATTCATAGTTTGGTGGTGAGGAGCCATGCCAGGAGCCCTCGCTTTGCCCAGAAAACAGGGGAAAGTGGTAGTGCTGCCGGGTTCCAAGGTGCATCCTTTGTCGAGCTGTTGTTCATCAGCAGTCAGTGGTAGCCTGGGGATGCAGTCAGCTCCCCCACCCTGCCAAACCCACTGAGCATTCTTCTCCCTCTCTGCAGGGTGCTGTCCACCCATGTCCCCACCGCTTTCCTGCCTCTGCCAGGCGCTCTGTGCCCAGGCACGCTGGGTCCTGCTGGCGTGGAGGCACTGGTGAGTGCCCAGGCGGTCTCAACCAGCAGCCGCCTGGCCCGGGTAGACGCGGTCCTGCGGGACAATGAGAGGCTCCAGCGGGACA
>NW_009926122.1:16441-17578 GCF_000696875.1 Nestor notabilis | reverse complement strand
GGCGAGCCGCATCCAGAAGGTGAGCAGCCCTGCAGCCACAGCATTGTTCCCTTCCCCCCCAGCTCCCTGCCTTAGAGGAGGAGATGCTCAACCAGCTGCTGTGAAAATTCACCCCCTTTCGTGTTTTAATCCCTTCTCCTCCTCCCTTCTGGTGGCTTGTTCCTCTCCAAGCAGCTGTGTTTCGGCAGCACAGCAGCCAGGACTGGGGAGAAGGAGCCCATTCTCCAGTGACCCCCTCCCTCTGTGTGTCCCCTCCATCCCTGGCCACCACAGAAAGCCCTTTGTGTGCCTGCGTACAAGGGGCGGCTGTTCCCTGCCGGCTGCGCTACAGCAGAGCCAAAACCTGCGGAGGGACTCTTCTGCAGGAAGAAAGGCAGAAAATACCAGTTTTCCCCCCAAAACATGTGCTGGGGGCCAGCGTGAGGGGGTCCCATGAGTGCGCTGAACTCTGGCAGCTTGGGTTGGGCTGAGTGACCTGGGTGAGCTTTGGCCAGCATCTCCCTTTCCTTTCCTCATTCCACACATATCTAACCCTGGCCTGTCCATTCCTCCGCCCCAGCTGGAGAGCGAGATCCAGCGCATCTCAGAGGATTATGAAAACCTCGTCAAGGCCTCTTCCAAGCGGGAAGCCTTGGAGAAAGCTATGAGGAACAAGAGAGATGGTGAGATGCGGCGGCTCCAGGACTTCAACCGGGACCTGAAAGGTGAGGTACCTCCATGTCCCCATCCCCATGGGTGCTGTCTGTCCCCCAGCTTTTCCCCTTCGGGGTGTTTCCAGGCTTCTCCCATTTCCTCTGTCCAAACTCTTGTATTTAAATCTTAATTGGGTTTAATTGCCTTTGTACTAGAGCGGTTGGAATCGGCGAACAAGCAGCTGGCCAGCAAGACCCAGGAAAGCCAGGATAGCAACCAGGGCAGCGTGGCCAAGCTCCTGACGCAGAGTAAGTCCCATGGGATGCCTGTCTTTGCCCAGCTCCCTGTGGCATCCATGAGCGGGACAGAGGGGCTCCTTTTTGGCTGGAAGAAGAGACGGGTGTTGGGCAGCAGCTCTCGCCCTTCCCTGGGGAGGATGGAGCAGCTCTTGGCCTGGACTGAGCCATTAATCCCAGCCGGCCGGCTGGCGGCGTGACCCACATT
>NW_009926122.1:16002-16420 GCF_000696875.1 Nestor notabilis | reverse complement strand
CCTTCCAGCACCAAGCCAGCACTCCCGTCCTGCAGCCTGGCCCTTCTCTCCCTCCTCCCTCCTCCATGCTGCAGCTGTGCAGGCCTGGGCTTATTCTGGGGAAAATATACCTAAATCCACTATTTTAGCACAGAAATAGAGTGTTGGTGTTATGGGTGAGGAATTGCATCCCCTTCTTTAATGTAGCTGGGTTCACACTGGTCAGCTTTTATCCTTCATGAGGCAAAATTTGAGCTGAGGGTGTTGAGTGATGAGAAGTTCCTCATGACCTGGCAGTGTGTGGTCACAGCCCAGAAACTGTGTCCTGGGCTGCATCCCCAGAGCGTGACCAGCAGGTCGAGTGAGGGAATTCTTCCCCTCTGCTCCCCTCTGGTGAGACCCTCCTGCAGTCCTATGTCCAGCACTGGGGCCCCCAACC
>NW_009926122.1:15399-15742 GCF_000696875.1 Nestor notabilis | reverse complement strand
AGCAACCTGCTCTAGTGGAAGGTGTCCCTGCCCATGGCAGGGGGTTGGAACTGGAGAAGCTTTAAGGTCCCTTCTCAACCCAAACCAGTCTGATTCTATGATTTCTATGAAATGGAGGCTGTCTCCCCCTGACCCCCATATACCTCGTGTGCTGCAGGAGGGATGGCACAGCCAGGTTTTGTGGAGCAAAGAGCTCCAGCTTGAGTGAAGCAAATCCTCCTTGGCTAAGACTTGGGTGTTCTCTTGCAGGCTATGAGCACCAGCAGGAGAAGGAGAAGCTGGAGCGGGAGGTATCCCTGCTGCGTAGTGCCAACGAGGACCAGCGTCGGCGGGCAGAGCTGCT
>NW_009926122.1:9075-15265 GCF_000696875.1 Nestor notabilis | reverse complement strand
CTCCGCACCCGCCTGGAGCAGGAGCTGAAGATGCTGCGGGCTCAGCAGGTGGGTACTGGTGCTGCTGGCAAGCTGCAGTGGGTGCTGCATCCCCCTAGCGCCTCCTCATCCTCTGCTGGGTTTTCACTGTCCTTTCTCTGCTGCAGAGGCAGGCAGGCGCTGTGGGCGCGGCGACGCCGGAGCTGAGTGCACACACACTGTCTGAGCAGCTGAGGGAGAAGGAGGAGAAGATCCTGGCCCTGGAGGCTGACATGACCAAGTGGGAGCAGAAGTACCTGGAGGAGTGCACCATGCGGCAGTTTGCCATGGATGCTGCGGCCACTGCAGCCGCCCAGAGGGACACCACCCTCATCAGCCAGTCCCCGCGGCACTCCCCCAACAGCAGCTTCAATGAGGACCTCCTCCTGGCCAGCCACAAGCACCAGGAGATGGAGAACAGGTAGTCCCACCTTGCTGGAGGCATTTTCCTCCAACAAGCTTGTGCTATGGTCTGGTTGGGCAGCGCCTGCATTCTCCTCTTTTCCTTCCACCTCGTCACCCAACTTCTGCCTCTTCTCCTCTCCAGGTTAAAAGCCCTTCATGCCCAAATCCTGGAGAAGGATGCTGTCATCAAGGTCCTGCAGCAGCGCTCACGGAGGGACCCCAGCAAAGCTCTCCAGGGCTCCCTGCGACCGGCCAAGTCCGTGCCCTCCATCTTCACTGCCTCCGTGGCCCCGAGCTGGCCTTTTGACCGTCTGGCTGAGAGTAGCTCCCGCAGCAGCACAGGTAAATGGAGGCATATCCCTGCTCCATACCTTCACTCAGCAGCATGGAGTTGCCTGCAATTTCCCCTGTGGGTTTGAAAGTAGAGAGCCTGGGGAGTGGGGACTTCTCTGTTGAGTTGTAGAAGTTGTCAGTCTTCACTGGTGTCTCCTCCAGCAGGCAAAGCCACTGGTGAAGGTGCAGCAGCGCCCGCTGCCCTTCCCCTGCCATCCCACTCCAAGCATGGCAGCAAGGATGGCAGCACGCAGACAGATGGGGCAGCTGAGAGCAGCGGCCAGGGTGAGGGCACCGAGCGCCCGGCTTGTCTGATGGGTGAGTACCCCAGGGATGGCATGGAGGGGAGCCGGGGATGCTCTAGCATGTGGGCTTAGCATCAGGAGATTGGCTGTGTATAAGCATCAGAGATTTTTTTAAAGCATTTTAAAGGCGTCAGTTTAGTCTTGTAAGTTTGAATCCATGCAGTTGCTCATAGAACCACAGATTGGTTTGGGTTGAGAAGGGATTGTAAAGATCATGTAGTTACAACGCCCCTGCAACGGGCAGGGACACCATCCACTAGAGCAGGCTGCTTCAAGCCCCTGTGTCCAGCCTACACTGCCAGGGATGGGGCAGCCACAGCTTCTCTGGGCACCCTGTGCCAGGGCCTCAGCACCCTCACAGGGAAGAACTTCTACCTAAGAGCTCATCTCAGTCTCCCCTCTGTCAGGTTAAAGCTATTCCCCCTTGTCCTGTCACCACAGGCCCTTGTCAAAAGTCCCTCTCCCTCTTTCTCGCCAGATTTCTTGTGGGCCCCTTTAGGCGCTGGCTCTAAGGTCTCCCTGGAGCCTTCTCCAGGCTGAAGAAGCCCAGCTCTCTCAGTCTTTTGCTATTTTATTTTTATGCAGTAGGTTTTTTTGAACCCCTTGTGGGGAGGTTTGACCAGCAGTATGCTTGGTGCCGGCCCTTTGGTGGGGTGGGCACTGATGCTCTTCACCTCTTCTCCAGTTCTCACCTTCTTTCTTTGCAGAGAGCTCGGCTGATGTCAGAGCCCCTGACCTGTCTGACATGGTGGAGATCCTGATTTAAGGCCACCTGTGGACTGCATGCCGGCCCCTCTCCCTCCTGCCTGCACTGGATTGGGATGGCAGAGCCTGCAGGAGGGAGGACCGAGCCTGGAGCTCAGTGGTGTCCCCATGGCTGGTCTCAGCACATGGGCCACGGTCCCCACTCAGCACCCACAGGGTCTCCAGCTGTGCAGGGCACACTGGAGCCCAAGGACCCTGCAGTGGCTGAGGGGCCTCGTGACCCCCCTGTGACAACACTGAGGTTTTGGACAACAGGAGCAAACCTATTTATCGTTCCAGCCTGAAGCGGGGGGCTTCACCCCATACCCTCCTTTGTTGGCTCTGTTGCCATCCCAGCTCCATCCTCATCCCACCTCTGGGTCTTGGCCATATGCATCCACCCAGGTGCTTGGCCTCCGACTGGAAAATCCATCTCTATTCACCCAAACTGTATCTGCAAGCTTATGTCTTTGCTCGATGCCAGAGTTGGGAGGGATCCTCCGGGGTCCCATCAACCACCCGGACCATGGCCAAGCAAAGTGCCAGGAGCCCCATCCCTCCATCATCTGTATCTGTCACCTTGCATCCTGCCTCTGGGTTGTTATGGGCCGGCAAGGGGTTTGGGATTGGGTGGTGCTGGAGCAAAAGAGAAAATGATGATGGAGGGAATAAAAGGTGGAGGAGAAATCCCTGGAAACTGGAGGTGGAACGCTCAGAGGGAACCGAGGATGGCTGATGGCATCGCCCCTCTTACGGCTTCATCCTTTGGCTACTGGCAGCTGGCTTCTGCCTGTAACAAGTGCTGATGCCTCACTCCTCTGAGCTCAGACACCTCCTGTCCTTGCCCTTCATCTATACATATATATATATATAAGTTCTTTCTGTCTTTCTCTCTCTTTCTTTCACTGTGTGTGTGCATTTGCTGGACAACTGCATTTTTTATTCTTCTCTCACAGACACGTACCAAACGCGTTCAGTTCTTGCGCGTTGTTTACAAAATGGAAAACAAACAAACAAAAGTTATGAAAGAGGAACAAAAATTCCCCACAACTTAATATATTTTATATTAATATTGGTATTTCTTTTTAAGTATTTTTGTTTTCATGCTGTGAACTTCTTTTTTTTTTCCTGCCAAAGACGATGAGTTCTTGTTTGTGCGTTTTAAGTTATCTTGAGTATTTAAACGTAAACCTGGCTGTTTCGTTGTGCCGCCCTATACCGAGATTGCTGTAGCATTCCACTTGGTATAACAGTATTTTAATAAAAAAACCCAAATCTTGGCCCATGGGTGCTCTTATTTCCACCCCCCAAGCGACGGGGTGAGACAGAGGCAGCACCAGGGGGAAGGGGTCTAGGGTTGGTGACCCCCTGGCTGAAACTTTGGTCTTCCTAAGCCCCTTCCATGGGGATTCCCTTATGGCCACATCTTCAAGTACAGCTGGACCTGGTCCCCAAGGTCTCCCCTGGCTTTTGTCAGCCACTTCCAAGTCCTTCCCACTCTGCTTGGCTCTTTGGTCTTATGGGAGACCAGAAGTTCTCCTGGTTTTTGGGCCTTATGACTTTCACATCACGCTGCTACCCAGCCCTTCCCCTCTGAGCTTTTTGTTGGCTGCTGTCATTTGACTTTTGTTTTTAATAGCTCTTGCATTGATGTTTCCCAGGGATGCTCCCTGGGGACTCTGCTCTGGCTGCTTGGGTGCTGGCAGCCCAGCTGGAGCCATCACCAGCCAGGCTGGGGCTTTCCCTTTTGGGCATCACTTGGCATCTATTGGCAGGTCATTTCATTTTCTTATCCTGCTGTCCTGGGGACCAGGAGATCTTGTGTAAGCCTCTGTAATGGGCTTTGGCTTGGATTAATGCAGAACAATGGCATAAGGAACCAGATTTGCTGCCAGCTCCTCCCTGGAAGATGGCTAAGGACTGAGGATCACTGGTCTTTCATGGGACTGCAATGCTGAACCACCAGCTTGGCTCTACCCTTCCAGGATCCTGGAAGAACTGTGCCTGAAAACTTGGGGTTTCCTCTGGCTATGGGACAGGTCCCCATCCTTAGAGAGAATCAGAGCAATGGGAAGTGTGGAGCTGGGTTCCTCCTTCCATCCATGGTTTCTCCTGGATTTTGCTAGCAGGGAAGCAAGCTCCCCCCGCAGCTCCATGCACAGGGTATGTCTGAAGGGGATCCTTCTGCACTCCCTCCCCAGTGATGGGGAGGTCTGGTTGGGAAGCTCACAGGGAGCTGCTGCTGCTTGGGAATGTGCAGGGGGGGTCCTGGTGGCCCCCATCCAGGGGCCATACCTGCCCTGCCTCCCCCAGCTCCTGCTGCCCTGGAGCTGCAGGCAGCCGCCCAGGAAGGCTTGCAGCATTCCTGGCATACCGCAGCTCTCACGCCCCACACTATTTACCCAAATCCGGATGCGGAGCAGCCTTGCAGCAGGTCTGGCTGTTTGCAGGCAGTTTTCCATGTCCAGGGATTCAGGGAACAGGCTTCTGTTGAGAGCTTTGCCCACCACCCGGCCATCCTCCATCCTGCCCATCACCCTGCGGACCCTCACTCCCAGTGCTTTCTCAGTCTCCAGAAGCCAGAAGATGAGGGAGCACAGCATTGTACAAGCAAAGCAGCAGAGAAGCATAACAAAAATATGGGAAGGGGAAGGAAAATCCCATCTGTGAATGTGGGAGTTGGGCTGTGGGGAGAGGATGCCTGAGCTCCTTCTGCTATGTCCCTATGGATACAGCAGCACCTGGGGTTGTTTAGTTTTGGCAGGGTTGCTTTTCAACCAGAGCAACAGCCTGATGGAGCTCCGCACCTTGGCGCAAGGAAGGCTGGTGTGGGGTGTGTTATCACCTGCTTTATCCCTCTGTCAACACAGGCATTTCCCTCCACCCTTTCCACACCATCTCACTGGATTTCGCCATCAACATCGCTTTATCCCACGTGGCTCCTGCTGATGCCAGGACATGTCCTTGTCACCACAGCACAGCTGAAATACCATATGGGAGCCAAACCTCCTGTTCCTGCTCCCATTCCTGTGTCTGTGATCTCTGTGTCCTTGACACTTGTGTCTCAGCACCCCTGTGTCCTTGATCTCTGCATCCAGCAAGTCCAGAGGAAGCCATGAAGATGCTCCTTGGCTGGAGCAGCTCTGCTCTTGGGACAGGCTGAGAGAACTGGGCTGGTTCAGCCTGGAGAACAGAAGGCTCCAGGGAGATCTTAGAGCAGCTCCCAGTGCCTAAAGGGGCTGAAGAGGGACTTTTGACAAGGGCCTGTAGTGACAGGACAAGGAGGAATGGCTTTAACCTGCCAGAGGGGAGATAGAGATGAGATATTAGGAAAAAATTCTTCCATGTGAGGGTGCTGAGGTGCTGGCACAGGGTGCCCAGAGAAGCTGTGGCTGCCCCATCCCTGGCAGTGTTCAAGGCCAGGCTGGATGGGGCTTGGAGCAACCTGCTCTAGTGGAAGGTGCCCCTGCCTGTGGCAGGGGTTTGGAACTGGATGAGCTTTAAGGGCCCTTCTCAACCCAAACCAATCTGTGATTCTATGATCCTCATACCCCTGCATCCCTGTCTCCTCAGGCCTTGCATCCTTGCATCACTGTACCCCTGAGAGGGGGTGGCTGGAGATGTCTGCCAAGCTGCTGGCTGGGCTGGTGCCTGGATGCAATGCCTTGTGTGGGTTGCACATCCACAGCCCTGCAGAGATGGAAAGGGGCCAGCAGGCTCTGCTCCGAGCGCCACGACCGTCACCCTGGTGGCTTTGGTGAGACACCCTGTCCTGGGGCAGCAGCTCTCTCGCAGGTGAAAGGGAGACACTTGTCTGGCCCGGGGGCTATTTGGGGAGGTACAGTCCCTCCTGTGGTCACAAGGCTGAGGAACTTGTTGGGGCCCCGTGGCCATACACCAAGTCCTATTCTCAGCCGGGAGCACCTCAGTGGCCCAGTGCCACGACAGCAGCATCTCTGCAGCTTCGGTTCCTGCTTTTCCTCATTTCTCCTTGAAGCCTAGAGGTTGAAACTTGGTCCTTGGAGCATCCTTGGAGCTTGGCAGGTCTTTCATTTTCCCTGGTCCCTCCTCACCCTCTCATCATGTATCTCCTCTCCTTTTCCGCTTGCCAAATGCTAGAGTTGGATGGAGAAAGACAAGCTCAACATGATGTCCTTATGATGGAAAACGGCTCTTTGAAAAGCCAAAAACCCCCACCAGAATTCAGGAGAAAGGGAATTTCTTTCCTCTTCCAAATAATCCCTGTTGCTGTGGGGGCAGTTCGGCAGCGCTGCGGGCCAGCCTTACAGCCGGCTTCCCAGCAAACCAGTTGGGCAAACTGTGGTGCTGTCTCTTGCCTCAAGTCCTGGCTTGCTCATCAGGCTGGCAGGAATGAAGCTCTCCCC